>NW_028251492.1:0-205892 GCF_964263255.1 Lissotriton vulgaris | reverse complement strand
AAGCTAGAGCAAAAGGCTCTCACTTGCTGAAAGCTATGCCTAGACGGGAGATGTAAATCTCCTGCCAAGCCATAGCAAACAGCTATGTGCTGGCGGTGGGCACCCCAGGACATAGAAGGAGCCAGCCTAGAGGGGGTGGCGGTCTCCAGGGCCATGTATTGCACCAGGATGGGGCTGCATGGTCCCCGTCCTTTCTTGATTTTGTACCAGGAAGGTGGCGGTCTCCAGGACTGCAAGGGGGGCCTGGCCCCCGCATACCATTTAAAAAAAGCCCCTGGGAGGTAGTGGTCCCCAGAGCTGCAGGCGGGTCCGCTTGGCTCCTGCATTTTTTCAAATTAAAGCCCTGGAGATGTGGCTGCCCCTGGGGCTGTGGGCTAGTCTGCGCGATCCCTCTCAACGAGCATTCTTTAAACTTTAAGCCCCAGGGAGCTGGGAGTCCCTGGGGCCCCCATAAATAAACCCAGGAGAAGTGGTGGTCCACAGGGCAGACCATAAGGGCCTCAACCATATTTAGGGGAGGTGGTGGTCCCTGGGGCATAAGCAGCCCCTGGAGAGGGGGCTTGTGAACCCCCCTTTATTTCTAAAAATGGCTGCAGGACCTGGCCCACCCAGGGACCGATTAATAATGAAGTGCAGGAGTCCACGCTCTGTTTTTTTTTCATTTTTTTCAGGATTAACAAATCCAGCTTGGCTCCTGCCGATTTTTTTTTCAAAAAGAACATTCAAGGGGGTGAGGATGTTTCTACCACTCCCCCTTTTATTATTATACTTTTCTTTTTTCAGTGACTCAGTTCAATTGAGTCACAAGATGGCTGCCAACACTTTCTGATTGAAGGATCGCCATGAAATTTTCAAGCAGCGACTTGAGTGTCGCACTTGTGTTGAAAATTCCGTATGGATTCAGCAAACAACGGCAAAGTTATTGGCAAATGAAAAAACGCTGTTCCTATGGAAACTGCATCCTAACTAGAACTACCTACTAGCAACCGCCAGTAGGATGGATGGGTATATATATATATATATATATTACCTACTGGCGGTCGCCAGTAGGTAGTTATAGTTAGGATTTTTTTCAATGTTAAATCTCAAAATTCTATTTGGAATAACTTTGGCACCGGTTGACGAATCTGCCTGAAAATTTCAGGAAAATGGCCTCGTCGAGCTCCGGTCCTTGCCTGAAAGTTTGGCGGGGATACAATAAGCGGGGGCCGAGATAAAAGGGGGGTCCCAAAACGCGTTTTCCCCATGTTAATTTCCATAGGGCGGTCGATTTCACTTTTAGCCCGAACGGCTGAATGGATTTACACCAAACTTGGCAAAATTGTAGGGACTGGTAGCCCGATGTGCCTTTGCTATGTCTCAAGATATGTGCTCCAGTGGATTTTGAGTAATTTAGGTCCAAAAAAATATATATATCTATAGCAGCGCACAGGTGCGCGCACCGGAGTGCGCTCCAGGCGCGACACGCGAGGTGCGCATGGAAAGCTGATTGGCTCTCGGGTGTCTGTAAACATTCCAAACAGTCCAGAGCGGTCGCCATCTTGTGTCTCGGTAAAATCGAGACATAAGAGGTGGCTAAAACAAAGTGGGAACTGACCATAAGGCGTCAGGGATAGACCCCTTTGACCCCCTAGGTTTGATGTGGGGGCTATAAAAGGGCCCCGCGGGGCATTTAAAATATTTTTTTTTTTTTCGTTTTGCGCGGGGGAAGCGCTCGGTGCGCGCACCAGGTAGCGCACCGGGGAGCGTAAAATGAGGGAAAAAGATGACAGAGTTTTAAAAAAATGAAGTTTTCATTTAGAAATTGGAGGTAGTTCTTAAAAGAACTTTTTTTTTCTTCTTTTTGTTGTTTTATATTTTTTTTGTGTTTTTGGAACTTTTTAAACTTTTTTTGGCTTTTCAAAACAGTTTTATATTTTTTTTGTATTTTTTAGGGGGAGAAACAAAAAAAGGGAATTGAAACTGGCTCAACTGGAGCAAAAAAACAAAAAACCCAAAAAATTATTTCTTTTTGGGGCACTTGTGATTATCACCTGCAAGGACGATGAGCTTAACACTTTGTTCCCCATAGGAGATAAGCTTGCCACAAGCCTTACAAGTAATTTTAAAATCAGCAAATCTTGGCTGAATGCAAGGCATCACCTCAGATGTTTCTGGTTGCGAGGAAGAGGGTTGTTTTCTTTGGGAGGGGGTCCTTGATGACTGGGGGAGGTTACTGGCCAGTTCCCGGAACTCTGCGCGAGAGTAGTTGTTTGGATGCTTTCTTGTCATGTGCCGAATCATGGTATAGTTACCAAAAGAATATTTCTTATTTGGGTTGCCCCGTGAAAGTTCATCATCGCAGATGAGGCAAGTGACTTTTGGCGCATTCACCTTTTTTTGCCCCTCTGGGATTGAAAAAAACTGCCAAATGAAGTGTGGTTTGGGTTTATAAGGTGTGTTTTCTTCAGGCAGCCATCTTCTTCTCCCCTCCTCCTCTTCCTCTTCCTCCTCCTCCTGTTCTTGACCACCAATATAATTTGGAGCTGGTCCTCTTGGTGGTGGTGGTGGCTGAGATGCACCTGCTGCTGCTGCTACTGAAGCCATTTTAAAGTACAAAAAGGTACAGAGAGTTCCAAACAGATCTTCCTCAGTCAAAGGACAAAGTCAGAATAAGGAAAAAAGGTGGGGGCTTTCATCATTTGGAAAACAAAACTGTCCTGAACCAATGAGAAGTGTTATTTTCAGGTCACAAGACCAGGGGCTTCATCATTATGAAACTAAAACTGTTATGAACCAATGAAAAGTGTTATTTTCTGCTCACATGACCCGACGCGCTTACGCTACGCGCACGGGGGCGCGCAGCGTAAGCGCGTCGGAAGTTTACGTTTTGCGATCGTATTCGTTCGAGTACTTCCGGGTGCGCTTACGCCGTGCGTATCACGCGGTCGCGGCTACGCGATACGTCACGATCATGTTTTCGTTTGCGATATTGGCGCTCACGAGACGCTCCCCGGAGCGCGCCCGGGGGCGCTTTTCAGAAATACGCTTTTCGGGGCGCACTCCGGGGCGCGCTCTGGGAGCGCTCCCCCCAAAAATTAAAAAAAAAAAAATGGGATAATTGTAGAGACAGGTAGCCCTATTCTGAAGTGGTTTGTAAAAAAATTAACTTTATAAAAATATGTATTGTGCTACATTGGGCTTAATATATGTTAGAGCCAAAATGTAGCCCAAATGTAGCCCAAAGTAGCCCAATGAAGCCCAAAGATGGCCACCAGAGATCAAAAATTGTAAATGTAGCCCAAAATTCAACTAGATGTAGCACAACTGTAGCCCAATGACAGAATGTACCAGAGTGTTAAAAAGAACAACTAGAGTGCTAACAGTCTTATTTATAAAGTGAAACTTATAGTAAGGAATTAGCATTTAAAAAACCTATGAAATTCACTGAAAAAAACCATAGGTTTCACACCAGTTATAGTTAGGAATTAGCATTTAAAAAACCTATTAAATTCACTGAAAAAAACATAGGTTTCACACCAGTTATAGTTAGCTGGAAATTTTACTGATATAAAACCATTGAAATTCCCACGTTATAGTTAGTCGGACTCACTATAACTTGCGCGTGCAATGCACTGCTGATGACATCACATATTACATCACTCATGACATGGTCAGTGACATCACTCATGACATCACTGATGACACCATCCTTGTGACACAGTGACAGACCTCCTTTCAGTGTAATGTAACCCATGAAACACATATTCAAAAATAGAAACTAATATTTTCAAAAAAGTGGATATACCCATACCAGATACAACAACCAATTCAGTAATACCACCATCTAATACACATCCACTCATGTGTATGTATATGGGTTATTAGATATTTTTATTAGTATCAGTATGAGTGTCTATATGGTTTGGTGGGGGTATTACTTAGCACATAGATGCATGAGTGACTGACTCTTTGTTTGTATGTGTTTTGAAGACAACATATGTACAGGACTGTATGGGTGGATGAGTGTCTATATGTGTTTGTTAGTGAGTGAATGACTGTCTCACTAGTGTCTTTATCAGTAACTACATATGTTTTAATCTAGTATATATGAATATTGATGTATATAAGTGAGTATATGTGAGAGTAAGAGATTGTAAGAGTTCTTGTTTAAATAAATATGTGTTTCTATAAGTGATTGTTTAAGAGAATAAATATGTGTAATTTTAAATAGAAGTAAGGTGGAAGTGTGTGTATAACTCTATATTCAAATAAATGGATGTCCAATAGTTTATTTGCACGTGTGAATATGTGTGTGAGTAACTTTTGGATGAATGTCGGTGTGTAACAGGATGTATAGGTGTATCACTTCATATGATGAGTGAGTATATGTATGAGTGACTATATAGAACTGTTGGTGAATGAGTGGATGTGTATATAGATAGTGGAATTACTGAATTGCTTGTTGTAACTGATATAGGTATCTCCATTTTTTTTTAAATTTCAGTTTCTATTTTTGAATATGAGTCTCAAGGGTTACATTATAGTGAAAGGAGGTCTGTCACTATGTCACAAGGATGGTGTCATGAGTGATGTCACTGACCATGTCATGAGTGATGTAATATGTGATGTCATCAGCAGTGCATTGCACGCGCAAGTTATAGTGAGTCCGACTAACTATAACGTGGGAATTTCAATGGTTTTATATCAGTAAAATTTCCAGCTAACTATAACTGGTGTGAAACCTATGTTTTTTTCAGTGAATATTTGTGTGGTGCAATGACTATCTGTTTTTGATTCTTGATATTGAATCCCTTTACACTTCTATAAACCATCAGCATGGTGTGAATGCATGTCTATACTTTCTAAACTCACGTGCCATTTGTTTCAGAGAACATAATTCTATGCTTACAGCCATGATAAAATTGTGCTTGACCTCCAACTACTTCCGTTTCAGAAACAACATCTACCAGCAATTACGCGGTGTGGCTATGGGCTCGTGTTTCTCTCCCAGCTACTCATGTTTGCATGTTGGTTGGTGGGAGGAGCACGAGCTCAGGGTCACACATGCTCATTGGTCGCCTTGTATCGCACATTACTGGCGCTACATAGATGACATCTGTATCATCTGGAAGGGAACTCAAGACCAAGCCCTCTCATTTGTGTCTGATTGTAACAACAATAGCCTGAATCTGAAATTTACTGCTAACCTTAGCAGTACTGAAGCAGAATTTTTGGATGTTCAACTGTTCATCAGGGACAATACCCTCATGACCAGACTGCATCGCAAGAGTACGGCGGGTAATTCCATCCTACACGCAAAAAGCTCCCATCCTGCCCATACTATCCGCAGTATCCCGTTTGGCGAATTCATTCGCATTCGCAGAGTATGTAGTGACCCTGTTTCAACTGCCGTTTGCCTCGAGGAATCTAGGCAACGGTTTTTGCAAAGGGGCTACTCAAGGGCCATACTGGATCAAGCTTTGGCTAAAGCTTCATCACTGGATAGGGCAACCTTACTCAAGCCCAAAGAGCATTCTGCCACTGTCAGTATTGATAACCAGGACGATTCACAGTGCAATGTCAGACTTATAACTACGTTCAGCACACATGAGCGTAAGATCAGACGCATCATTGGTACTGAATGGCCCATTATTTTGACTGACCCAGTCCTCGGTCCTCTACTAAGTGATACTCCTACCATTACCTTCCGACGTGCACCCACCATGCGTGATGCACTCGATAGAATTGCACCTGAAAATCCTCCTAAACCTAACAAAACCACCAAAATGGGTTTTTTTAAATGCACTTCCTGCCGTGCCTGCAATTTTGCTACTAATGCCACCCATTATGTGACTGCTTTTAGTGACACTCCCATTCCTATCAAAGAATACCTCACTTGCAGATCTGAGTTTGTGGTCTACAAACTTAAGTGCACATGCAATCTCGAATACATTGGTAGCACCAAACTACCGGTGCATCAGAGAATTCTGCAGCACATAAGGGCCATTGTTAATAGCGACAGCAACTATCCAGTTGCTCGACACTTTGGGTTGGTCCATAACAAGAAACTCAAGGACCTCCAGTACACGGTTCTCTGTTCAGTACCTCCACCCAGTCGCGGAGGAGACCGTGAAAAAATGCTCAGGCAGCGTGAAACCCAGTTGATTTTGTCCCTCGACACCAAAGCCCCTAACGGTCTCAACTTGACTGAAGATTTGAAAAGCTTCTTGTAATGCTTCCATTTGTTCCTATGCAGTTGGTCTGGTCATTATTATCCTATTCCTCGCAGTAGTCTTTTCCTCTCTCTCGCTCAGTTCAGGCGCATTTTTTGACTCCTGGCTTATCTGCCACTTGCTTTACATGGCTTTACATTTTTTCTTGTTATACTTGTAACCGTAATAGTACTTGATGCCATGTTTTCTACTATTTCCTTGTGCTGCCGCTAGCTTACTTCTTTTCTGTTCTGTTACTTTCCTTCTTTTCTCATTTTTTTAACTTCTCACATCTGTGGTTGGGCTCTTTAATACTAATTTTTTTTCTCTCCTTTTATTATTTCTCTAGCACTGTGTATCTTCCTCCCCTCCCCTTTATTTTTAGCTCACATGTCTTCTTCAGCTTGCTATGTAACGCCACATTGAATCTTTTCACTGACATGCTTTCTTGTTATCTCTTTTTTTCTCTCTAAACTCATTCTATGTGCAGATATGGAATTCTGGCACTATGCCGTAATTGTTTTCAGCGCGCTTTTTGACATTGTGGTTTGTTTTGTTTGATTCCATGTAAATTAGTAATTTTGGCACTTTGTCGTGACCTCCCATGTTATTTTACATGTCACTCATTTGCAACCTTTTTTGAATCTCGCAGCGCTGTTTCACTCCTGTTCTGCTTGTATACTTCCCATATTTTTCCTATGGATTGCATTCGTTATCTTTAATTTGCATTTTCTCATGTGGTACATGCTGTTTTCACATGTGAGCTCTACATGTTAGATTAATGTAGACACTGTTGCTTTATTTTCTTCCCTGTGTTTTTTTTACTTTTGGGCGTTTTCTTTCCCCAATTAAGCCCCTCCCACATGTTGTATATATATCCCCACTTTTATGAGTGCCTTTGTGTGATCAAGCTCCCTAGTGGAGTGAAACGCGTTACCCTTTAATAAATGTTTTGAACCTGCTACTCACTCGAGTTGGATTATTTGTGAGCTCCATTTTCCTGTCTGCTGTGGCGCTGTGAGGTCTGCACCCTGCTGCTGCCTGTCATCCATTGACAGGCGGGGATTTCTTCACATCTGTTTGCCGGAATTAGCTGCTTCTGGCTTGTGGACCCTCCCGCTGACTGAGGCACAGCTCTGGCGCGGCTGCCTGCGTTCGCCTGGAACGTATCTCTCCTTGGATTCGAAGAATCAGCTCTGCTGTGCCCCCCCGCTGGACTACACGGCTCTGACAGTTAACATTGCCGGCTTCTACGAGGTGAGTGTGTCTGATCAGGCGTGGTGCTTGTGTGTTCGGATGATTGATTTTCTCGGCTGGACCACGAGGCGCCGATTCCTGCGGACCGTCACTGACGTGTCGCTGCTTGTCTGTCAATTACTTCTTGTCCATTACATGCGGGGCGTGGGATTTGCCATAAACGTATCAGACAGTGTGCTCCATTTTCAACAAGCAGGATCGGGCTGTATTTTCAGCTCCTTCAAACAAAACGTGACTGTGCATTTATCTAATTACTATGCTATCGAGTGACGCACTCAAAACGAGGGAAGCAACTGCTGAGGCACGATTTGAAAGCCTCTCTACTAACATTGCTAAAACCAATGCGGCAACGCCAACTACAGCCAACAATGATGCCAGGACTCTGCTGAAGAGTCTGGAAAAGCTACTGAGAAGTGAACTCGCTAAGTGGTGGGAGAAGAAATCGCTAGAAAAATACCGTGATGCAAATAGGGTTCCCAGGGGCTTAAGAATCCTCACAGTACCAACATATGAAAACCCTGACCCTCGGATGTTACAGGAATGGGCAGACAACAGTTTGCAAAGCTCCATGAATATGGTAAACATTCTGAGAAAATATGCTGAATCAGACCGGGACAAACTGCTAGTCGAAATTGACAAAACACTCGCACTGTTGGAGGCCACTGGTGAAACGGATCTCATCGCGAAAAGCAAAGCGGAGATTGACATCCGTACTAAAAAATTGGAAGACAGCATTATTGAGCGCAAAGTAACCAAATTTGCGAGAGACAAGAACGACTACGCCACTGGAAGGATTTTTACCTTCTCAAGAAAATATGACAATTTGAAGCGCAAAGCATTATCTAAGAGTGGCAAAATACCCAGTAACAAAACGACACCAACTATCCAAGGTTCTGGCGTTCCAATTGATAACAGCGACACCATATCAATCAATTCCTTAACCTCAAACAGCGAGGACGAGGGTACTTCTACATCTGCAGCCCTAGACCCAGACATCAACTATACCGTGGTGGAGGAATTGGGTTTTGTAAACGAGGACCGGCGCTACTCCCTGCGCTCCCGGAATCCTCCAACCCAAGCCGGCAATCAGCCAGCCAGCGCAGGCGCTCAAGGCGAAAGCACCACAAAAAGAAATACCTCGCAGGCAAAAACAAACAAGAACTGGCGCAGATAATTGGGACTGTTGATAACACTGTCATTAACCTATCTGACACCATCCTCACTAAAGCAGAGGAACAGCTTTTGTCCCTTGGTCTTTCCTATTGCCCTCCCAATAAATTCTCCTACAATCAAACTAGGATCGACCTTTATAAGTTTGTTAGAAAAATCAAGCTCATTAAGTACTTCAAATTGGAGTCAAAACGAAAACAAAGTGGGACTGTAGCTAATCCTCCAAACATGGAAACAAGTCTACAAGTCAAAGACAATGCTGGTTTACAAGACCTATATGACCTCGCATTTGAAGACACTTCACAATCTACGCCCACTGTTAGTCAAGTGATCAATGTCAACAGGTCAGCAACTACGTCCTTCAGACCTAAGTCAACTTTCTTTCCTCTAATGCCCCGAGATGCAGTGGATATTTTCAGTGACCGTGTCATTATTGAACTCAAGGCTCTCAACAGGTCCATCATGACACAACGTAACCAGCTTAAGTACAATGACCGGCAATACAACCTACTCATTAACAAACTGCAGTCTGACAACAATGTCGTTATTAAAAGTGCTGATAAAGGGGGCAACACTGTTCTATGGAAAACCTCGGACTACATCCTGGAAGCTGAAAGACATTTGTCTGACACCTCTTGCTACACCCTCTCATCCCAGTTTGCAATGGTCCAAAATCATAACCTGATACGTAAACAGTTAGCCTCATGGAAAAGACTGGGCCTTCTGACTAAGGATGAGTGCAACTTCCTCTCCAAGGATCATCCTGTGACTCCGCACTTGTATTTTCTTCCCAAAATACACAAACTTGTCACCCCTACACCAGGTCGACCTATAATTTCAGCTATTGGGAGTATGACTGAAAATATCTCTAAATATGTCGATTTTTTTCTCCAGCCACTTGTTGCGAATCTTCCTTCTTTCCTCAAGGATACCACTGACTTTTTGACCAAAATTGAGGATATTGTGTGGTGCAATGACTATCTGTTTTTGATTCTTGATATTGAATCCCTTTACACTTCTATAAACCATCAGCATGGTGTGAATGCATGTCTATACTTTCTAAACTCACGTGCCATTTGTTTCAGAGAACATAATTCTATGCTTACAGCCATGATAAAATTGTGCTTGACCTCCAACTACTTCCGTTTCAGAAACAACATCTACCAGCAATTACGCGGTGTGGCTATGGGCTCGTGTTTCTCTCCCAGCTACTCATGTTTGCATGTTGGTTGGTGGGAGGAGCACGAGCTCAGGGTCACACATGCTCATTGGTCGCCTTGTATCGCACATTACTGGCGCTACATAGATGACATCTGTATCATCTGGAAGGGAACTCAAGACCAAGCCCTCTCATTTGTGTCTGATTGTAACAACAATAGCCTGAATCTGAAATTTACTGCTAACCTTAGCAGTACTGAAGCAGAATTTTTGGATGTTCAACTGTTCATCAGGGACAATACCCTCATGACCAGACTGCATCGCAAGAGTACGGCGGGTAATTCCATCCTACACGCAAAAAGCTCCCATCCTGCCCATACTATCCGCAGTATCCCGTTTGGCGAATTCATTCGCATTCGCAGAGTATGTAGTGACCCTGTTTCAACTGCCGTTTGCCTCGAGGAATCTAGGCAACGGTTTTTGCAAAGGGGCTACTCAAGGGCCATACTGGATCAAGCTTTGGCTAAAGCTTCATCACTGGATAGGGCAACCTTACTCAAGCCCAAAGAGCATTCTGCCACTGTCAGTATTGATAACCAGGACGATTCACAGTGCAATGTCAGACTTATAACTACGTTCAGCACACATGAGCGTAAGATCAGACGCATCATTGGTACTGAATGGCCCATTATTTTGACTGACCCAGTCCTCGGTCCTCTACTAAGTGATACTCCTACCATTACCTTCCGACGTGCACCCACCATGCGTGATGCACTCGATAGAATTGCACCTGAAAATCCTCCTAAACCTAACAAAACCACCAAAATGGGTTTTTTTAAATGCACTTCCTGCCGTGCCTGCAATTTTGCTACTAATGCCACCCATTATGTGACTGCTTTTAGTGACACTCCCATTCCTATCAAAGAATACCTCACTTGCAGATCTGAGTTTGTGGTCTACAAACTTAAGTGCACATGCAATCTCGAATACATTGGTAGCACCAAACTACCGGTGCATCAGAGAATTCTGCAGCACATAAGGGCCATTGTTAATAGCGACAGCAACTATCCAGTTGCTCGACACTTTGGGTTGGTCCATAACAAGAAACTCAAGGACCTCCAGTACACGGTTCTCTGTTCAGTACCTCCACCCAGTCGCGGAGGAGACCGTGAAAAAATGCTCAGGCAGCGTGAAACCCAGTTGATTTTGTCCCTCGACACCAAAGCCCCTAACGGTCTCAACTTGACTGAAGATTTGAAAAGCTTCTTGTAATGCTTCCATTTGTTCCTATGCAGTTGGTCTGGTCATTATTATCCTATTCCTCGCAGTAGTCTTTTCCTCTCTCTCGCTCAGTTCAGGCGCATTTTTTGACTCCTGGCTTATCTGCCACTTGCTTTACATGGCTTTACATTTTTTCTTGTTATACTTGTAACCGTAATAGTACTTGATGCCATGTTTTCTACTATTTCCTTGTGCTGCCGCTAGCTTACTTCTTTTCTGTTCTGTTACTTTCCTTCTTTTCTCATTTTTTTAACTTCTCACATCTGTGGTTGGGCTCTTTAATACTAATTTTTTTTCTCTCCTTTTATTATTTCTCTAGCACTGTGTATCTTCCTCCCCTCCCCTTTATTTTTAGCTCACATGTCTTCTTCAGCTTGCTATGTAACGCCACATTGAATCTTTTCACTGACATGCTTTCTTGTTATCTCTTTTTTTCTCTCTAAACTCATTCTATGTGCAGATATGGAATTCTGGCACTATGCCGTAATTGTTTTCAGCGCGCTTTTTGACATTGTGGTTTGTTTTGTTTGATTCCATGTAAATTAGTAATTTTGGCACTTTGTCGTGACCTCCCATGTTATTTTACATGTCACTCATTTGCAACCTTTTTTGAATCTCGCAGCGCTGTTTCACTCCTGTTCTGCTTGTATACTTCCCATATTTTTCCTATGGATTGCATTCGTTATCTTTAATTTGCATTTTCTCATGTGGTACATGCTGTTTTCACATGTGAGCTCTACATGTTAGATTAATGTAGACACTGTTGCTTTATTTTCTTCCCTGTGTTTTTTTACTTTTGGGCGTTTTCTTTCCCCAATTAAGCCCCTCCCACATGTTGTATATATATCCCCACTTTTATGAGTGCCTTTGTGTGATCAAGCTCCCTAGTGGAGTGAAACGCGTTACCCTTTAATAAATGTTTTGAACCTGCTACTCACTCGAGTTGGATTATTTGTGAGCTCCATTTTCCTGTCTGCTGTGGCGCTGTGAGGTCTGCACCCTGCTGCTGCCTGTCATCCATTGACAGGCGGGGATTTCTTCACATATATATATATATATATATATATATATATATATATATATATATACTAGGTCCTAACTATAACTACCTACTGGCGACCGCCAGTAGGTCATATATATATATATATATATATATATATATATATATATATATATATATATATATATATATATATATATATATATATATATGACCTACTGGCGGTCGCCAGTAGGTAGTTATAGTTAGGACCTAGTTTCCATAGGAAATCCTCAACATTCTATTTGGATTAACTTTGGCCCTGGTGGATGAATCTTTGTGAATTTCTCAAAGAAGATGGTTCGGTCCGCTGCGCTCCTTCCCTGACAGTTTGGGGGGGATTCGTCAAGTGGGGGCTGAGATAAAAGGGGGGTCCCAAAACGTGTTTTCTCCATGTTATTTTCCATAGGACGTTTAGACACGGCTACAGCTCGAACGGCTGAATGGATTTATAAGAAATTTGGCAAAATGGTAGAGTCCGGCTCGCAGATTATGATTTTTTTGGAATGGTGTAAATCCATTCAGTAGTTGCTGAGAAAATTAAAGTTGAAGTCAATTATATATCTATACGCGCGCATGGGTGCGCGCACTCGTGCGGCTGCGCGTGAGCGGAATTTTTTTTTTGCTGTGTGACGTCTGTTAACGTTCGATTCGAAGGAAATCAGGAAGTGTTGACCGCCATTTTGTTACTGCGAGTGAATATATTGTTCATTTCAAAGCATTGGAACATGGAATGGGGAGAAGGTAGAGATTGTCTGGCCGCGTAGGTTTTCTTAGGGTGTGCAGTAAGGCCCTTAAACGCGAAAATATATTATTTTTTTTTTTTTTAAAGTTGCGAGGTGCGCGCACCGGGTCGCGCACACCTATTTACAAGAGTGTGAAAATGGACATAAATCAGAAGTTTGAGTGCTTAGATATAAGGTGGCTCTGAAAAGAGCCCTTGTGTTAATTGAGTTTTTTCTGCATTTATAAGTAAATACCGATGCAGAGTCTCATGTTACAGAGGAAGATTCTGTTTCCCTCATCCGTGAAATGAATACCATCTCTCCTATAGATGCCTTGCATGTTGTAACGCAAGTTGTTTTAGTAAATAGAACCCATGCTATAATCTCTGAGGAAAGCAGAAACAGATTTATTTACATGTTTCCTTGCTTTCTCAATTCAATTCAAAATTAGCTTTATTCGGTGTTTTGACAAAAAAACCATAAAAGCATACAGGATACAAAAATAAAAACATTAGCAGACTAAATAGCTTTCCTCGTTAAAAAAAACTTCTTACAAGATGCATGTCATGAATACCAAACAAGTGAGAATCATTAAAATGCGTACAAAATTCTAAAATTCATTAAGGACTCATGGAGTTCATACAGTGTCCTGTGTTGCGTATTATTTGATGTAATGAGGAACAAAGTAATACAATATTTTTTTGTTTTATCCATACAGTCCTAATCATTACCCATGGTCCCTCTGCACTTTACAATGAAGGTCAAAAATTTTATTGCTATCACTATGGTGATTTCATCTTGCATCATGTACAATCTGACCAGTGCAGTTTTACAGGTTCTCAATCCCCATGTTTTTAACAGTGGTAACAGGTATCTTTTTCTCCCCCATTGATAAAATTTGCAGAAGAAAATGCAATGTATGTTTGACTGCTTAGACAGGTCGTCACATGGACATTTTGCCAAGTTAGCAGACCAATCGTTCGGGGCAGGAAATGATATTAACCTGTAGAATGACTCCGTCCTCATTCGAGTCAGGAGCATTCTATGATAGCAAGAATAGATTGGGGCTAGGTAAGCATGAAGGCCTGTACCATCTAGGATATTACGATGGGCAACTATTGTAGACTTATGCCCATCTAAGTACCATCTCCGTTCCTTCAGTAGATCAAGACGTGCCACTTTTAGGGCTTTTTTTTCTATTTGTGAGCATGATATGGGATTCAGGTAGAGATCTGGTTTGCCAATGGAAAACAAAAACTTTTTCACATAGGCCAACCATGGCTGCTTACTAGAAGCGAGATGATTCAAACAGTCTTGGATTACTTCCCTGTTGAAACTTGTATCATCACATGTCCAGATCTTGAACCACAACATCACTGGAGCTATTTTTATCAGGTCGGTGATATGGACTCTATTCAGTTCGTTGTGGCAGATTGTGGTGGACGTGGAGCGGGGGACTGATAATAGATATCTCAGGAAAGCATTTTCCACTGTTTGGATTTGTGCACAGTCTGCCAGACCCCAGATGCCCGCCCCGTAAACAGCCGTGGAGACACATTTCGCAGCATAAATCTTAAGTAGTATGTCTACAGGTTTCCTACCCAGTCTTTTCGCAAATTGTTTGAGGGCACCTATCGTGCGAGAGAAGGCCAGATTCCGAGAGGTTATTGCTGTTGACCATGTGCCCCTATTGTTAAATATGATACCTAGATAGGAAAAGGTTTTGGTCATAGCAATCTTAATATTATTAACGAAGGTTTTACACTCTGGTATAATTTTCCTAGTTGTGCATGACATTGTGAATGTTTTTCCCTCGTTTATTTTTAATCCTCTCATGGTCATGAAGGTTGAGAATCCTGTTAGCGCTTTCTGAAGGCCCAACTGGGTACGAGCCATGATCACGGCATCATCAGCATATAGTAATAGTGGTACTGAGATGCCGTTTATTTTAGGATAGTCCACTTCAAAGTCTTTTAAAAAGTCTGCTATCTCATTAATGTATAGATTAAAAAGGAATGGTGCAAGGATGCAACCCTGTCGCACCCCCTTTGCTATAGGGAATTTGCTGGTTGGCTCACCATATTTTCCATAACTGACTGTGGCGCCAGCGTCTCTATAGAGTTCCTGAATAAAGAGTAGGATATTTTTATCTATCCCCAGTTTGACCAGGGTTTTCCATAACATGCTATGGTCCAGACAATCAAAAGCAGAGGTTAGGTCGACGAGTGTTAAAAACAAATTCCCTTTTTCCCTTCCAATTTATTTACTAGTTATTAAGGCCAGGTTTAAACCCTGCTCTACGGTACCTAGACCAGTTTTGAAACCATCCTGAAATTTTGATAATATCCCTTTGCTCTTAGACCAGGTTTGCAGTTTGGTTAACAATACTCTGCCTGCAACTTTCATCAGGGTGTCTAGCAAGGAAATAGGGCGGTAGCATTTTGGGTCCTGTCTATCCCCTTTTTTAAATATTGGAATTACTATGGCTTCGTGCCATGTATCAGGAAAACCCCTCTTGCTATACGCATTTAGTACATTAGCTAATAGAGGAGCCCAGAGATCTACATTTTCTTTAAATATATCGATGGGAACTCCATCTGGGCCAGGGGCCTTTAAATTAGCACTCTGTGAAATTGCTAGCTCGAGCTCTGAGGGGGTAAAAGCTATATTTAAAGGGAAGGTCTCTTGCATTACTGCCTGTTCCACCTGACTGTTAGTAGAGTCGTATTGTGAGGACATAATTGTTTGATCTTTTTTGTATAGGGAGGTAAAATAATCAACCCAGACGTCTTCCGTTATGGCTATCTCCATCGAATCAGCCTTGCTGTCCGTGGAAAAAAAGGGGGCATTGATTTCTTTCCAAAAAGAAATATTATCCCTCAGGGCACTTGCCTTTAGTAGGGCTTCCCAGGCCTGATTTTTCAATTCATCCTGTCTCTCGCGTAAGGTCTGTTTGTAGGCTCGCCTGGCATCTTTAATCAAACTGGTATCTTTAGGGACTGACTTTATTGCCTGTAATAGGTCTTTATGGGCTTTAGAACAGGCGGAATTAAACCAGCCGTATAGTCTCTTTGCTGCCCCTATTTTTAGTTTTTTGGTTAGCTTATCATTTATTGTGGCAGTTATTCTTCCATAAGCCTCTACAATTAGCTGGGGGTTAGAGTTAAATTCTAGGCAGGTCGAGAATTGTTCCAGTTCTTTCTGCACTAACTCCTTCACGAATTTTGTGAAATCGATTTTTGCCCATTTTATGGCATATCCATTCTTTCTTGCCAGTGATACTGAGTGACCATGTAGAATACTAGGTATGCTTGTTACAGGACTCTCGGGCTTCTTGACGGCAATAGTGGTGCTAATCGGGAAATGATCACTTATTGCCAGGTCTTCCGTATTAAACTCCTCCAGACAGCCCTGGTTCCTATTGGTCACTAGGATATAGTCAATTACAGTGCCCAGCCCTCGACCAAAGAAGGTTGTCTGAAAAGCTACAGAAGGCTCACATAGTTCATTGGCAAACCCCAAGTCCCAATCATGCAGTAGTTGGTTTAGCATGTTACCCATAATCAAGTGTTCAAAGTGTGTAGTAGGGTCCCCTCTTGGGTTGTAAATGCCACAGTTTTTTGTGGGGCTGTAGGGACACAGATGACAATTATAATCACCTACTATTAGAGTACAATCTGCATCTTGCCCACCTCTTGTGAGCATTGTAACAAGCTCAGCTATTAAAGCTTTAGGATCTACTTTTGGCACGTTGATATACAAGTTAATCACAACAATGGACCACCCCTTTGCTTTGACCATAAGTCCTTGCATTGATCTGGCCACCCCTACTGTAGATCCACCTGCCATGTATGGGGTCAGTTTTATATTACACAAATTAGAGGCAAAGATACACAAACCCCCCGACCCTCTACCTCGATTACCCTGTATTGACGGGACGTAGAAGGTGCTAAAGCCCTCAATGTGGGTCTCCTCCTGGTCCCAGCATTCTTGTAGGCATATTATATCCTGCTTTCCCATAAAGGATAGAAATGATTGGTCCCTTGATTTATTGTTTAGCCCTGCGATATTCCAGGAAGTTATTTTTAGGCTAAGTTTTTGTTGATTGGCTTCTAATGCCCGTGACTGTTTAGTTGGCCTCTCCGTACCCTCTGCACTATGTTCTACCTCCCTTATGTTTTGTGTGATATCCCGCGGGCTTGTGGGTGTGACCCCACCATTGAGTTTCAGTTGGGCTGCGGGGCCTTCCCTTTTTGGGGTCTCATTTAGTTGGTGTGGTGGATGCTGAGGTGTTAGCGGTATTTCCCCTATTGGGGGATTAGATATGTTCCTTGATGGCCCAGTACTAGTGTTGAGAGTCTGGTGGTCCTTTATACTGGACTCGTCTGAGATGCCTACATTATTTCCTATCTGATTTATTGCCCTTATTGGTCAATCGACCATGTCTAGGCAGTCGAACCTGTTCCTTGTGGGAGCCCCTCTCCAGTAATCAGGGTTTATGTTTTCTCTTCTTGGTGGCCAGGGACGATTATCCCACCCTCTGTTCCAGTGATTGCTAGTATTCCCATTTCTGTTTCTGTTATAATGCCCCACCTGTGTCCAGGGCCAATCCTGAATTTCATCCCAACTGTTCGGGTCACCGTAATTAAAAGTATTTAGAGGTGGGTAAAAAAAGGAGAGGCGCTGAACATCAACCCCCCCCTTTTCTCCAGGGCTGGCCATGAGGATATGTAATCAGCTGTGGCATGGTCCTCGCAGTTAAGTACAATACAATCGCTCTGCAGGCTTTTTTTGGTGTCGCCAATCCAGAACACTCTTCTCATTGAGATGATTCTGCTATGATTAGATGGATGAAGAGGTCTGTTTTGGCTCAACCACTGCAATACCTTGTTGCGCAAGGACCAGGGGGGTTCATCTGTACCATCTGCCAGCTCAGTGACCCCGGTAAGTATGACAGTGTATGGAGTCGCCTCAGGTGGGAGATGTATCGGACGCCTATACCTATGGCCTTTCCTCCCATTGGCCTGTGGCTGGGGTGGTTGGGCTTTTTGTGAGGTCTGTGGGGTATCCTTCTGCTTCACTACTTGGCTAATTGACTCCACAGGAGCCGGGGTTTTTTGGGGGTTATCAGTGGGACCTTTTTGTTTTCCACTCCCTTCTGTTGGGGCAGGTTTTGAAGTAATTTGTTTGTTTTTTGGGGCTTCGGTGTTTACAACTCTTTCGATCGACGAGGGATTGGGTCGGGTGGCTAGTAAGGACGGGGGTTGAGCCAGGTTGTTTGTGTCTTTCCCATTCCCCAAGGCCTTGGCTGGTGTTCCTAATGATTTTTGCTTGAAAGCTGGGGTATTTAATTTGGCTAGTTGCTTCTCAATGGTCATGATGCTTTTTTCCAAGGGTTGCAGATGGCGTTTTAGCAACATGCCCATGCTTTTTGTGATGAAATCATGTAGTGTTACACATGCAGTACATGGCTTCTGTATGCCACCCCCGAGGGCTTGATTCTCTGTCAGCTCTCGGTGAACAGCGTCCTGCGAGATTGCTATACAATCAGTGTTACTATTAGTAAAGTTCGATTGATCTGCCTGGACTATGTCAGTAGTTGGTTTGAGTGAGGTCGTCGTGTTATGCAGAGCTGGTGTTGTCTCATGTGGGGTCAGGTCAGTGTTTTGCCTCTTTGCTATAGCACCCTTCCGCTCGCCCATGGGGTTGGGGTCTACATTATCCACATGATCATAGGGAAAAAGTAGATCTGGTGTTTTTTCCAGGTCCTCACTGGATTTGGACCCCAGTGAGAGTTGGGTGGCGGATAGATCTAGAGTGTTTGAAACCGTATGTATTAATACATTTGTAGTGACCGGTTCCTTAAGCAGTGGAATAATAGGGCCCTGTTGTGTAGGGGTTTGTGCAGAAGCCAGGAGCCCCATAGAAGATCTTCTTGCAACCTCCAGTTCATGGGAAACCCTCCGTTCTAAAATGTGTATGCTTTTGTCTATTACCTCATGGGTCTTGGTAATGAATAAGTCTAGGGGACCAGTAATGTCGGTTAAGCTAGAGGTCTTTTTACTTCTCGTACGCTTATTCATTTTTGCACCAAGTATGTCAGAGTTATTAATAAGAACAGGACAGGTACTTGGTAGAAAACCAACAAGGTCACATTTAGAGGTAGCGGTATGAGAATGAAAATGTCAATACCGTGGCCCAGTCCAGTCCTGCACAGTCTGGAACGGGCTGAAACGGGCCCGCCCTTGGCCCGGGCTTCGCCTCGCGCTTCTCCCCGCGCGCGTCCCGCGTTGCGTGTGAGGGTGTTCTGTTTATAGGGAAGTTCAGGCACGGGGGCGTTGCCGCCGGGGGAAGAGGCACCAGGGGGAAGAAGCTAAGGCTTCTGGACCTCGCAGTCCCCCGGTGCAGGCAGCCAGTAAGATGGGGTCAAGCGCTCGCTGGGAGCAATTAAGCAATCCGTCGACCACGGACAAGCTCCCACCAGCGGCGCGACCTCCCAGTTAGCAGTTCACAGCGGGGCAAGGTTTCTCTGGAAAATACCCTCCGTTGGACGACAAAGATCCTTAACAGGGAGACTCCAAAATCAGCGTGTGTGAGCGGCACCCGCGGAGCGGGTGTCGCGGAAAGTAAGTAGGCGGCAGGTAGGGGGTGTTGCCGCCGGGGGAAGAGGCACCAGGTGGAAGAAGCTAAGGCTTCTGGACCTCGCAGTCCCCCGGTGCAGGCAGCCAGTAAGATGGGGTCAAGCGCTCGCTGGGAGCAATTAAGCAATCCGTCGACCACGGACAAGCTCCCACCAGCGGCGCGACCTCCCAGTTAGCAGTTCACAGCGGGGCAAGGTTTCTCTGGAAAATACCCTCCGTTGGACGACAAAGATCCTTAACAGGGAGACTCCAAAATCAGCGTGTGTGAGCGGCACCCGCGGAGCGGGTGTCGCAAAAAGTAAGTAGGCGGCAGGTAGGGGGCGTTGCCGCCGGGGGAAGAGGCACCAGGTGGAAGAAGCTAAGGCTTCTGGTCCTCGCAGTCCCCCGGTGCAGGCAGCCAGTAAGATGGGGTCAAGCGCTCGCTGGGAGCAATTAAGCAATCCGTCGACCACGGACAAGCTCCCACCAGCGGCGCGACCTCCCAGTTAGCAGTTCACAGCGGGGCAAGGTTTCTCTGGAAAATACCCTCCGTTGGACGACAAAGATCCTTAACAGGGAGACTCCAAAATCAGCGTGTGTGAGCGGAATTTTTTTTTTGCTGTGTGACGTCTGTTAACGTTCGATTCGAAGGAAATCAGGAAGTGTTGACCGCCATTTTGCTACTGCGAGTGAATATATTGTTCATTTCAAAGCATTGGAACATGGAATGGGGAGAAGGTAGAGATTGTCTGGCCGCGTAGGTTTTCTTAGGGTGTGCAGTAAGGCCCTTAAACGCGAAAATATATTATTATTTTTTTTTTAAAGTTGCGAGGTGCGCGCACCGGGTCGCGCACACCTATTTACAAGAGTGTGAAAATGGACATAAATCAGAAGTTTGAGTGCTTAGATATAAGGTGGCTCTGAAAAGAGCCCTTGTGTTAATTGAGTTTTTTCAGCATTTATAAGTAAATACCGATGCAGAGTCTCATGTTACAGAGGAAGATTCTGTTTCCCTCATCCGTGAAATGAATACCATCTCTCCTATAGATGCCTTGCATGTTGTAACGCAAGTTGTTTTAGTAAATAGAACCCATGCTATAATCTCTGAGGAAAGCAGAAACAGATGTATTTACATGTTTCCTTGCTTTCTCAATTTGTGCACAATGTTGATTGGACCAATTCCATTTCTGTCTCTGGCATACATTGGAATATACCCAGGCAGTTCGAGGAAAAAGTGTCATTAATTATCGAAAGGTGTCTTTTAGAAGCATTTCCAGACCTACCCCAGTCAATGTGCCTAGATCGTTCCCACCACAGTGCACAATTATAAGGTCTGGTTCTGGGAGATGCATAAAAGTTTTCACCAATGGTATCAATTGGTGACATCTCAATCCTCTTTGGCCAATCCACGGTATCTGCACATTTGGTAAATCTGCATATTTGCTGCATATTTTCCACTCCAGTGAATATAACTGTGTCCTAAAAGCCAAACCTTCATTTTCAAGGCGGATGCACTTGTACTCCGATGGCTTCTGGAAGTGGAATGGGAGTTAGAAGCTGAAAGTCAAGATAAAAAAATGGATGAGGCTTGGTGTGGTTGAAAAAATAAAAATTAATGGTTGATTGTAATACCTCAAGATTGAAGACTATGTTGCATGTTAATGTTTATGTAAAACGAAAAGTACTATTGGGTGTGAAAAAAATGACATGTAACAGAGCTGTGGATAGGCAGGTGTTTCTGGAGGGAAAACAGTCTTCTTAGTTTGCTGTAGAACGTTGAGATATGAACTTTTGACCTGTGCCTTCAGCCAGGTGCAGAATGAGGTTTTACCATGGAAACAGCCAGAGACGGCAGTGGGTGATGGGTGACTTTTATGTGACATTAAAAATATTGTGAGGGACAACCAACTGAAATGTAAATTTGATTTCAAAATTTTGCGGGAAGAAATATGATTGGTTGAAGAGACATATATGAGTCTGTATTGACTGTATATCTGTGCCATTGAATTTTGGTTGCAGTGATAGAAGCATTATTGAGAGTTTGGTCAAACGAATATCTGTTTTATGACTCTCACTGTTCTACATCATACAAAGCATTGGTAAAGGTAAGTCTGTAACGGATATATGATGTTACCATGCGTACTTTTAGCACGCATACCATTACCACGCATTTTTTACAACGCAGGTCAATTTACAACGGAAACCTTTACAACGCAGTACACTACAACGCAGATACTATTACAACGCATACCATTACAACGTAAGTATAGGTAAGTATATACTATCAATATATAATGTTAATAATTGTTTTTGTACTATTTAATTTAATTATTTATTATTTATTATTAAATAATTTTATTAATAAAATTAATTTTATTATTTGTAAATATATGTTAAAAATACCCCTGTACCCCAAAACCCAAACCCAGCCCTAAAACCTAAAAATACCATTGTACCCCAAAACCCAAACCCAGCCCTAAAACCTAAAAATACCCCTGTACCCCAAAACCCAAACCCAGCCCTAAAACCTAAAAATACCCCTGTACCCCAAAACCCAAACCTAGCCCTAAAACCTAAAAATACCCCTGTACCCCAAAACCCAAACCCAGCCCTGAAACCTAAAAATACCCCTGTACCTCAAAACCCAAACCCAGCACTAAAACCTAAAAATACCCATGTACCCCAAAACCCAAACCCAGCCCTAAAAATACCCCTGTACCCCAAAACCCAAACCCAGCCCTAAAACCTAAAAATACCCCTGTACCTCAGTCATGAGCGGATTTTGCGGATTGGCAATCCGCGAATTTGCGGATTTGCAAACTCGCAATCCGCAAAATCCGCGAATTCCCGCGAATTTGCGGATTTTTTTTTTTTTTGTGTTCGCCCGTGTTTCTGCCAGTTCGCGAGGGTTTTTACAATTTCGCAATTTGCGAACTTACCTGTCGGGTCGCAAGTTTTGCGAACTTGTTGTTTCTACGTGTCCAACCTGTTTGGGACACTCTTCTTCATCACTGCCACTCTCTGTCACCACTGCCACTCTCTGACTACTCATGCCACCCTCTGGCCCACCCATGCCACCCTCTGTTTCATCACCACACCCTCTGGTTGTCCAGTGTACATTATTTTCGGCAAAGCAAAGCACACCTTCCCTGCCTCAAGTGACCTGAATTAATTTGGGGCTGATTAATGTGTCACAGAATATTTTTTTAGCTGGCACCTGCTTCCTTAGTGCGCCCTGATTAGTGATCTTTTGCACTTGCTAAGTGCTTTCATTGTTGCAAAATTAGTTACAACACCTGCCCTGCCCCAACTGACAATAATGAATTAGGGGCTGATTAATGGATTTTAACTTCCAGCCTGGCTCCTGCTTGTCTCCCTTAGCTGTAATTCATGACCTTTGTGGCATATGTGTAACTATTCTGAGGTTCAGAGCAGGGTCACATAATAGTTTCAACTGGCAACTGAACTCTGGAGGGGCCCCTCAGGAAGCACTACAGGAAATGGCTACTAATGATGTGCCTGAACTTTTGAACCTGGTAAGTAGTTACTTTCAGTTTTGCTTAGATCATATTTCTGCAATTTCGCACTTATTCGCGGGGCGCGAACTCACGCGAACAGTGCGAGCAGTGCGAGCAAAATCCGCTGCTCGCGGATTTGCGGATTTTGCCGGAAATTCGCAAATCTCGCGGATTGCGGATTTCCCGAAAATCCGCAAAATCCGCGAGCGGAACGGATTTTCCGCCCATGCCTACTGTACCTCAAAAACCCAAACCCAGCCCTAAAAACTAAAAATAGCCCTGCACCCCATAACCAAATACCACTAAAAAATGTTTTAAAAAAAGAGATAAACTTACCTATAATTATACTTATGTTGTAATGGTATGCGTTGTAATAGTATGTGCGTTGTAGTGTAATGCGTTGTAAAGGTAATCGTTGTGAAATGACCTGCGTTGTAAAAGTATGCGTGGTAATGGTATGCGTTGTAAAAAATCCGTGGTAACAGTTACATACCGTCTAAAACTGTTTGTTTTGTCATGTACCGTAAAATGTGGTTTAGTCAGAAAAATTGGTTGATTTTTCTCACAGTCTGAAAGTAAACTCATTTTTGGCTGTCATAATGTCTTGTATTTTTTAAACTATTTTTCCATTTTGTTTGATCACTCTTTATCGACATTATTTGTTTGCAATTATTAGTTTTACATTTTGCATAATAAATTTCAATAGGCTAAATGGTGTTCAGTCATGTTCTTATGTAATCTTTTACTGTTAGTTTTTTAAAATCACTGTGAGTCAGAGACGAAAGTGGAATGAAATTTTAGGGGGGGGGGGGGCAAATTAAAAAAAATTTGTTAAGCGAACTTGAAGGTTTATTTAGTTGGCATACTAAAAGCCCCTCTTTTAGGAGGGGTAAAATAACTGCAAGGCCTACTCAACATTCAAATGGATGTTTATAGAGATGTGAAACGTTCAAGGGCGGCGGTGTGTGTAGCTAGAATATATATGTTACCTTAGGCTGCTACACCAGACGGGAGGGGGGTGGGGATCTGAAGTCCTGTGAATTTAATGGGGGTTGCGTGCCTTTTCTTCACATTCTTTCAAGTGTAAATTATAGTTTTGTAAATAATTTTGGTGAACAGCAAAAAATGGAGTATAAAAGATGTTTAATATAGAGAGTAATTATTTGTGTGATTTTGAAGCATTTACATATAATGAGAGAAGTTGATTTTGAAGTGAAAAAATGGTATTAGCGGAGATACAGATAATGCAGATAGAGAGATAAATGGTACATTACATGTGATACCATCGTGAAAAAGTGCTAATGCTTAATGAAATCCTAAACTTTCTGTCAGATGACAAAATTACAGTGTGGTTTGTGTTCGTGGCCTGCACTGGTGGGGGTGGGGTGAGAGAGGAGGTGGTCGAGTAAAATAAAATGAAAAGTTGTGACCATGAGGTTGTACACAGGTTCGTGTAGTAGAAATGTGAAATCGTCGACAAAAAGTGGTAATGATTAAGGTATTCATAAACTTTCTGTCAGACGACAAAATTACAGTGTGGTTTGTGGTCGCGGCCTGCACTGGTGGGGGTGGGGTGAGAGGGGAGGTGGTCGAGTAAAATAAAATGAAAAGTTCTGGCCATGAGGTTGTACACAGATTTGTGCAGTACATGTCTTCATACATTGAGGTAGCAAAGTGAGTATAGAAATATCTCTCTCCCTCCTGCCGTTTGACTCCATCTTAATCTCCCTTCTGCTTTCCGTCTCCGTTGCCCTGTGTTATCTTAATTTGTGTGTGTCTGTCTGTGTCTGCCTTCAGTCCGGGCTGAGGAAGTTTGCTGTGGATGCACACACAGATAGTCGCATCAAAGTACTTTGAACGTTTTCAAAAAAATATTTAAATAATTGAGATGCTTTTTTGAAGCGCTAGTGAATGTCTACTTTCACAATTACTGCTCGGTTGGCTCCACAGAGCAGAGGGTATGTCGTATTTCACTACTTAGTGCCTCTGCATCTGCACTCTGTTCTCTGGTGGCTGGCGGAGAAATGCTTGTTATTGTGGAGATGAAAGGGTGATAAGGAGTGAAATACGACATAGCGTCTGGCCTGTAGAAGCGGGGAGTAGTGATTAACACTGAGTCAAGCGGAACTGTGGCGGTGCTTGGTAACAGTAATAAATTATTTTTTTTACAGAGGTACAACTGTTTGCATGGTGCGCCACCCACTAAGAAAGGGTTGACGGGCCGTTATAGGCCTGCAGGTTCTAGTATGAGTAAGTCAGGTCGACAAAAGAAAACATGAAGTTAGTACAGCAGAGGTTACGTGGAACACATGAATATTCTTTTAGTATACAATTATTTCAGTTGAGATTATGGATTAAAAGAGAGAACGTGTATATTTGAAATGTTTATTCAGAAATGCACTGTTTTCAAGGCGAGTCTCCTAACTAATACGAGTACAGACATTGCAAGAAACAAAGTAATCGGTATAGTCACTAGTAAATAGAATACAAACGATATAGTTGATGTAAAATGAATATGGTTTAGCAAAATTAATTGTACACTGTTATGAGGAAGTACATTATATTTTATTAAATCTAAAAAGGTGTCTTGCCTTTTAGTTTAGGAACGATACATGAAAATGCTAGTCGTTAGAGATCAGCTCATTAACAATCGGCTCTCTGCATGCAAAGCACTATCAAGTTTGTGTTATGCTGTTGTGTAAGGAAAAAAAAGGCGCCAAAAGCGACAAGTTGGCTGGAGGTGCATGTATGTAATCTGTTGGAACATTCGAAAATCAGTGTTGAGAAGAACTACTGTATTGACATATCTTTTGAAGGTTTCAGTATTGCATTTGAAATACAGCACGAAAAGCAATGGAAATATTAGTGAAAGAACATATTTTTCTCTTATGCATTAAAAATATTTCAGTTCATGGAAAACTAAAGGAGCAGAGGTGTGTGAGGCGTAAATACGCAGTTCAAAGGAGAAATGGCGTTTACAGTTATAAAAAACTCATGCTATCTTTACACATTAATCAGGGCACATGTAGCATATATTAGCCAGTTTTGCTCCGAGTACGTTTGAAATAACATGAGATAAGATATGCAACAGAATTGTTGAGATTAGAGTTTAATAAAAACTTAAGTTTGAAATCGAGTAGCTGAGGAAAAAATATTTAGTCCATATAAAACACAAAAATCGGACCAGCAGGAAATTATAATGTCCACTGTTAGTAAAGCCAATAGGTCGGTTGATGTAAAAAAATATCCAAGAAAACGTGAAAAAGATAGGGAGGCAAACCGAAATGTGGATGTCAATGGCTTGCATGAGAGTCATCCTACAATTGTGAAGGCAGCAACTGCTTCTAAAAGGAAGTCACTGTTATGATCCGAGAACATGTCAGCCATTCAATTGAAAAGAGGAAAACAGCATTCATGGTCTTCTATTACCGGAGCCTCTAGTACCATCAAAGGACAACTTGGTGGGTTTTCAATGTAGCTGTGTGCCAGGAAATCTTGCGCCGCTGCGAATATATTCCAATGACCCAGAACTCCTTGTATCGCTGCAAAGGCCATAATCCCTCCGTTGGAACAAAGCTGTTCATGATCAATTAACGGATTCATGAGATGATAGTAATTCATTTCAGGAGGTACCAAGTTGCCGAGACATAAGTCCAGGGCCCACATGAAATCACAGCTCAGGCAATGAAATACAGGCTGCACACAGGTGAAATAGGAATATCGAAATGATAATCGATATGATGCATTCAAAGTCGAGAGTGGTAAGATGCCGTAGTAATCAAGCATCCTCTGGCGAAATAGTTCTAAGTGTTCCGGCTCGTTTGCGAATACAGGAGGGACATCCATTTTGAAATAAAGATAGGAATACAAAAGTCGCAGCACTGGTAGTTCAACAGGAAGTCCAGAAAAATAGGTCGCCGACTATGAAGTGAAGAGTAGCAGAATGACTTGATATAATTTCTGCCAGACCAGTCACTAAATCATTGCTTAGTAGTTATAAAAAAAAATAGCCTGTCTTGAAGTGGAGGATGCGTTAAAAATTAAGGGAGTCACCTCAGCAAATTGTAAAAGAAGGTCACTATTTTATAAGGAATGCAGTTCTCTGTGAATATTAGCTAAGTGAAAGATATGTGTGCGAACAGATGGTAGGGTAACTTGTTTTTGTGACAATAAGACTGTTGTTCATGTCTTGTGATACAAAGCCGGAATTCGCTGCCAGATGGAAACATCAAGGTTCACATGCGGGGGTAGATAAACTAAATTCTTAAAGGGAAGCATATGCAGAGTGATTATTACCGCGTAAGCTTTGCCATTTAAAAAGTCATAGTAATTTTCATTACATGAAAAAAAATTACCACTGCTGAAGAATAAAGAAAAAGTCGCCATTACAGCAGGCACTGGTGTATCTTTGAAAAGACATGCAACATTAGAGCGATTCTAGTTAAATAAGGTATGTGATTGAAAGTGCCTGCATGTGGACGACTAATTACATGTTTGAGTACAGTCATTTCTATAAAGATTTAGGGGCAGATTAACATGCTCCATGCGGCAGTTTTGCTTCCTTGTCACATGTTAAAAATGATGCTAAAGCGGCGTAAGGGGGATTGTAAATCTGCCTGACATTTTTATGCTGTCTCAAAGGCATTTGTAAGTGAAAGGGAGCTACTTAGTTTTATGACTGTAGGAGGTACTGAGCCGCTGGTATCTAATTATGTGAAGAAATTTATAGAATTTAAAGAGTGAAAAAACGGAAAAGGTAGACTAATTAATTTGTGCTTTAGCCATGTTGAAGTTGTGGCTTCGGATACTAAAAAGGGAAAAGTGTTTAGGCGTTCAATGTGGAGCATTGAAAAAAAAAACGTGTGTAATGGAAAGCAAACATGGTTTGGAAATAATATGTAAAGGTTTAAAGCAGGGGTTTTCAAAGCGGTCCTAGAGGGCCAGATGCCTGCCAGATTTTAAAAATTACTACATGTTTTTCAATGGGGTTATCCAAAAAATATTTCATGGATCCGGCCCTTCAGAACTGGTTTGGAGACTCCTGGTTTAAATAGAGAGGAGAAAATTAAGATTGTTTCAGGGCTTTAAGCTGGCTGGATCTGTTCGAGTTTCAGCACAGGCAGTTTCTTAAAGGTAGGCTTGCTGTCTATCGGGCTGCACTTTTGAGGCCTGGCGTAGGCAGACTTTTTAGTTAACTTGTGCAGCTATTAATCTGTTTCAAAGGTATTAGTACTTAGGTATGATGTTACGTGTTGTACCATACCTACATTTAAAAATATGGAGGGCAAAATTTACAGTGTGGTTTGTAGCCGAGAGCTGCAATGGTGGGTGAGAGTTCAGAGGGGAAAGGGTTGGGGCTAAAGGGAAACAAAGAGTTGTGAGTTAAGATTATGCAGAAGTTCCTGTAACAGATACATTCTTGCACTAAGTTAGTGGAGTCAGTATACATATATCTGTGTTGCTGTTTTCGTTTTCTCAACATACTGTTTTTGTTCTGCTTACTTCATATATTTTAGTGTGTCTGGCTCACCCTGTGTATCTCTTTCTACTGTGCAGTTTTTCTCCATGTTGCCTATCCTCTGATTTTTACCGTTCCTGTCTCTCATACATTTTCTCTCTATGCAGTTGTTGTTCTCCCTTACATGGGGCTTTATTTATGAAGGCCTTGCGCCGGTGGTGCGTCACTTTCAACATGGGAAAAAGTGACGCATCTGTGGCGCAAGGCTTTCATAAATGAGACCCTTTTTTCCTATTCTTTTTGTTTCTCTTGCTCTCTCTGTCTTTGTTGTGCATTTTACTATATTTATTCATTTCTGTCATTCTTTTCTTTTCTGGCCTGAAAGTACTCTTGCGTTCACTGTCCCGTGTGATATATCTCTCTTTCTCGTGCTTGTTTTGTATCTTTCTCTGTGTCCTGTTCTCAGTCTTCGTCCTATATTGTCTGTATGGTGGTGTATATCTCTTTCTCTCTTATTCACTCTTCTTCTCTCCATCTTTCTCTCTCTTCTGCTTTGTTTGTCCATCTCTGTGTTCCTTCTGCTCTCTCTCATCCTATTGTAGTGTTTGCTTGTTGTCATCTCTGTGTCTGTACCTCCTGTCTTTTGTCTTCTTTGTTCTTTGTCTGTTATTTCTACTTTGTGACTCCGTCTGTATGCTCATCTTTTTCTTTATTATACCTTCCCTTTGTTTCTTGACTTTTTAGTGGTGGTGTTATTTTTCTGCCTATCTGTTTGTGCTTTGAATGCTAGTTTGTCTCTTTATGTTCCTCTTCCTGCTACTGTCTCTCTCTTTCCTGTAGTTTGTATCTCTCCTGTCCTGTATCTATTTTGTACTCTATATGGCTGAGATACCCGCCACCCCCTCTCAACACAATCCCCAAAAGGAGGGAAACCGGAAACAGTTCTTAAAGTTTTTTGGATGTGGGAGGGAGTGACCCTCCCGGCCGTATTTATTAAAACAAAAAATTAAAACATTAAACGTTTCATGTTATGTACAATTTCATTATCACATTGCGATGTTTGGCTAACCTTAACATATTCTCTAATACAGAGGTTCTCCTAGCCGAACTAGCATCCTACAAAAACATTCTCTAGAAACACTGAAATTGTACATCCTAACGTTTAAGGGCCAACGGCAAGGTCATAACCGGTGTCAAGATCCCTAACCAGACTTACCCCTCCCACTTGGGAGGGGCGACAGCACAGAGGCTTACCTCAAGTGCAACTACTAACAATTTCCCTTGACTTGACGGGGGCACTTAAGACTCGACGCCATTTAAAGGTCGTTCGAAGACTTGTGTGTGGTATCTAGAAGGTATCGTGGACCTCCCCCCACCCCACACAACTTACCGCATCTGCCGTCGCAGATGACACTGGCCCCGGGAAATTCCCCCAGGAGGGGGCTGTAACCCCTCCTACAAAGGAAGGGGCCTTGACCGCCTTTCCTTTACTTCCGGCGACCCGCCCTTAGACGGGACCGCCTCCCCATTGAGGGGCCAATGGCCACCTCTCCCGAGCGCTCCCATCCGTGTTGGGTGACGCCCACTCATAGGGATCTACCAATTAGTGCTCACCGATCATGACCTTACCGCCACAGGTCCGGATAGTTGACCGGCTATCCGGACCCCCCACAAAACTCCTACCTAAAGGTCATGTTTTAACGATTTTAACCAAGCTAGGAAGTCACCTATGAGTAACTCATTCCCCACCCTCGACAAATGCACACCATCCCCCAGATACATACTGTCATCATTAATACAACTATGCGAGATCGAATGCAATGTCTTGGAACGGAACAACCTACTCACTTTGTTATTCAATTTTCTAACAGAATGATTCAAAGCAGGGATCGAGATAGCCCCCCGCCACACTTTTCGTGGGATCATATGAGACCACGCAATTATGCACCCCGGAACTCTCCTCGCTAACCAACTTACCGTGGAAAGCATAGCCTCCAGGAGAAGTCGTCTACCGGTGGTGACCAAATCATTGCCCCCCAAATGCACTATGACTATGGACGGCGGTGACCTCATCCGCTCTAACAAACCCTCAAAAAATTCCTGAAACTGGTCAATACAGAGACCGCCCCTTCCGTAGAAGGACACTCTGTACCCGTATTCCCCAGGTACGTGAATCATGTCACCTGCTTTGAATACGTCTGCGGCCCGTCTCACGTATGAGTGGCCCACGACCCACACCTCCTTCCTCACAGCCGGTGACGTGCGACCGCTGGCCTGGTGTTGGGTCGACTGCACAGTCCGCCCTGCCGCGTAGGCTTGCGCAACTGAAAACAAACAAAAGACAAGAAGCGTGAGTACATGATTACAGCTTCACAACATGTGCAATCGCACGTACCTCTTATAACAGTTGGAGGACCAGCGCCCCACACGTTTCACTTGTTCTACATTAAGACCCCTGGCTGTAGCTTCAGTGGCAGCCCCTATTCGAAAGGAATGGGTCCCAAATTCGCCCGGGTCCAAGCCCGCTGCGGCAATGGCCATTGCATGCACCCGCTGAAACTGAAACCTCGTCAGCGGGGTGGCGTCTGCATGCCTCAACAATGTCCCCCCCCATGATGCCACCCTTCGTGCTAGGTAATCTTCTAAGCACTGTACCGGACACATGGATGACTCGGGGTTCCTGCGAATGATCGTGCAGTCCCCTCTCCCATCTTGGTCAGTCTTGGACCTGAGAAAGGAGACAATCATCGCATCACCCCTGATCTGAACATGTTCCCTGCACAAGCCCCCCGTCACATCCTGTTTGTTCCTTGCAACTAGCTCACTAACTCTCATAGCCCCGTGAAATGCCAGCGTAAATGCAGTCCGGAACAAACAGGTCTCGAAAGGGGACGAGCATGTGTTAGGGAGTGTGGCCAGTAACTGGGACAACCTGTCTAAACCTATCGGTCGTCTTACGTCTACTCTGCGACCCTCTAGGCGTTGCCACCCACGCAGCGCTTTCTGTACTGTAAAAGACGCTGTTGGGTCCAGGATGCCATGGGCCCTGGCAACAAAAGAAATGGCGGCACGATGCCTTTGGGCCGTAGCCACCGATTTCCCAGCCCTACGTAAGGACATCAGAAAAAGTACTACCCACTCTTCCTGACCCCAAAGTCCCCCTCTCTTTGCCCCCAAAAAGGCTAAATAGGCCTGGAACGCCCCTTCATATGCCTTCCTTGTCCTGGGTGCTAGACTCTCTCCCACGAGGTGACGAAGTTCGGGGCACCGAGAGACCAGAGAGCTTCGGGGAAGGGTGCCGGCTCCGGGTCCGCTGAAGGAAGGAAACCCGAGAAAGCCTGCATGTGAAAACGAGACAGTGCATCAGCAGCCTGATTCATCACCCCTGGGACATGTTTTGCTCTGAATACCACGTTCAGTTGCATACACAGTAGGACAATTTCTTTGAGCAGCCTCAAAATCAATTTACAATGGGCTGCCTGACTATTGATGCATTCTACCACGGTCATATTGTCGGACCAGAACACGACAGAATGATCTCTGAACCCTTCTGGCCAGGTTCTCAGGGCCACCAGAATGGGAAATAGTTCAAGGAAAGCAATATTACTCGTTAGCCCCTTCTCGTGCCACCATAGGGGCCACCTTTGAGCAGACCACTTTGTGCCGAAGATGGCGCCAAAGCCTATGCTTCCTGCTGAATCTGTCCATAGCCCAAGCTCTTCTGAGGACACGGCTGGCTTGTTCCAGACGACTCGGCCATTGAAGTCCGCCAAAAATGCTAACCAAATCCGCATGTCCTGGCGGACCTCAGCCGATAACCTCGTGCAATGATGACCCTCCTTTAGGCCAACCATCGCTTGGGCAATTGAGCGGGAAAAAGGGCGAGCCATTGGGATCACCCTCAAGGCAAAGTTCAACTTTCCCACTAATTGTTGCAACTGATGCAGTGTAACCTTAGATGCATTCAAACATACTTGGAGGGCTGCCCTGAATTTTAACACTTTGCTAGCTGGTAAACGGAAACACCCCTCCCTTGAGTCCAACTCGATCCCCAAAAACTCGAGGCAAGTCGTGGGACCCATAGTTTTACCCGGTGCCAATGGCACGCCAAAATGACCCATCAACACACAGAATTCAGCTAAGGCCTGAGCACATTCGGGATTTCCGGCGGGACCAAGGAACAAAAAGTCGTCAAGGTAGTGCATTACATTTCGGAAACCCGTTTTCTTAGTGAACACCCATTGCAGGAAAGTACTGAATTGCTCAAAATAAGCACATGATATAGAGCATCCCATTGGCATACACCTATCCATGTAAAATGACCCCTGGAACCCGAATCCCAAAAGACGCTGATCGTCTGGGTGTACCGGGAGCAACCGGAACGCTGACTCGATATCTGATTTCGCCATCAACGTCCCGGGCCCCAGGCGATTCAAGATGGCTACTGCCTCATCAAACGATGCGTATCGCACCGAACAAACTTCTGGATCAATTGCGTCGTTCACCGAAAGGCCGTGTGGAGCAGACAAATTATGGATCAAACGAAACTCACCTGGGTCCTTCTTGGGGACCACCCCTAACGGAGAACAAACAAAATCCGGTCCCGGGAGTACACTAAACGGGCCAGCGACCCGTCCCCGGCTAACCTCTTTCTGAATTTTTTCCTGCACCACAGATGTATGTTGTAAAACAGAAAGTTGATTTTTGCAAATCCCTACACCCTGAAAGTCCCCCACCGGGATGCGGAAACCATGTGAAAAACCGTTCCGCAGCACCCCAGCAGAAGTACGATCCGGGTATTCACTGAGCCAGGGAATCATTGCCAAGGTATCAATCGGGGTTGGTAAAGGCGCCCCTCGGACTAGTTTAGACCTGTTTGGCGCCTCCCTTACCCCCATTCTCACCCGTTCTGGCTCTGCACGATGACTCAGGATGGGACGACCCACACGTACTACACTCATGTTTGAATTTACACGATCCCGGAGGTCTGGTACACTTCCCTTTGTTGAAATTAAAGCAGAAACCCTTCCTCCCTGTATTGCCTGCGGGCCTCGACTGATCGTCGGTGCTCGTACTTGGTCGAAAGGGCGTCCCCACATTTTGGCGGGAGTAATCTACAACATTGCTCCCAACCAATGGCATCTTTAACATTCCTGATTCTTTCATTTTATCCCATGTTACAGAATCGTAACAATCCCAAGTCAAACCCTTGTTATGTTCCTTTTCTTTCCTGAACAGATTGTCATAACAAAACCAATGGTTACCTTGATACGCTGTCGAGTAACCCATAATTCGTGATTGATAAATGGGAAATTCAGAAAGCAACTCGGGCCTACGTTCCCCCAAAATCGATGTAAAAATACCCCACGCATTGCCCCAGTTGCCAATATTCTCATTTACCTTAAAGGCGGCCATTTTTGCGCGCCAAACACTCGGATGCATTAAGTCCTTCTGACTTTTAACATGCTCCACCTCATAATGATCAACAAGCAAGGAGAAAATATTCACGTACTCCCCAGCCCAGATCTTTTCTTTTATAGCTAAAGGCACATGTTGTCCCAATCTCTCTCTACGAGAGGGTGCTGACTCGTCCCTTGCAATCGGCAATGGCCGCTTACCTGCACCGGACGCAGCTTCGGCCGCTTGCGGCTTGTCTATTCCCGCCAACGGCGCAGTCACTTTAGCTGCATCTCTCTTCTCACGAAGCCCTTTTATCAGCGCCTGTGCCTCGGCAGCCGTGGCGCCATCACTACTATCCCCCAACCAAGCTGCTAGCTGTGCTGCCAGCTCGGGGGGCATGTCTTCTTTGGATGTCGGGGTGACGACAACGGGGATTGGATTCCCCTCCATTGGTACTGGGGTCGGCGCCTCGAGCGGTACAGAGGGGACCGGGACGTCTCCACTGGCTGGAACCCTTCTCGGCCTCTTAGGTCTCCCTCCAGCCGGCGCAGGGCCCGAACCCTCCTCCCCGTCCCGTTTCGCCAACCGTTTCTTTATGTCGGATACCTCTTTGCAAAGGGCCCGCACCATCTGGTCGGTCGTCATTCTCTTTGCGACTTTCTTTGGCATTTCTCCGACGAAGTATCTAGAAGACAAAGAAAAGGATCAAAACGCTCAAAATTGGCTCTTCGTTCTGTCCCGAGCTCACGGGTAGCGAGGAGGTGCAGCTTCGGAGCACAAGAACAAGAGGACGTCTTCTGGTCTTGCGTCTCTTTTTATCCGTCTTCAGGGCGGGCGAGAACCCGCCCCTGCCTGCCCCTAGGGCGGGGGCTGGCTACGTCGGTGTCTAGGCCAGCCCACTCTAGGGCGGGAAAAGGCGCGCCCCGGCTACGCCGCTTCGGGCATACCAGCCGAGACGCGCCTCCCGCCCAAAAATGGCTTCCCGGGGGGATCGAGGCACTCCGCCATACGTTCGGGGGGACCGAGTGGTCGCCCCTTTCCATATGGCTGAGATACCCGCCACCCCCTCTCAACACAATCCCCAAAAGGAGGGAAACCGGAAACAGTTCTTAAAGTTTTTTGGATGTGGGAGGGAGTGACCCTCCCGGCCGTATTTATTAAAACAAAAAATTAAAACATTAAACGTTTCATGTTATGTACAATTTCATTATCACATTGCGATGTTTGGCTAACCTTAACATATTCTCTAATACAGAGGTTCTCCTAGCCGAACTAGCATCCTACAAAAACATTCTCTAGAAACACTGAAATTGTACATCCTAACGTTTAAGGGCCAACGGCAAGGTCATAACCGGTGTCAAGATCCCTAACCAGACTTACCCCTCCCACTTGGGAGGGGCGACAGCACAGAGGCTTACCTCAAGTGCAACTACTAACAATTTCCCTTGACTTGACGGGGGCACTTAAGACTCGACGCCATTTAAAGGTCGTTCGAAGACTTGTGTGTGGTATCTAGAAGGTATCGTGGACCTCCCCCCACCCCACACAACTTACCGCATCTGCCGTCGCAGATGACACTGGCCCCGGGAAATTCCCCCAGGAGGGGGCTGTAACCCCTCCTACAAAGGAAGGGGCCTTGACCGCCTTTCCTTTACTTCCGGCGACCCGCCCTTAGACGGGACCGCCTCCCCATTGAGGGGCCAATGGCCACCTCTCCCGAGCGCTCCCATCCGTGTTGGGTGACGCCCACTCATAGGGATCTACCAATTAGTGCTCACCGATCATGACCTTACCGCCACAGGTCCGGATAGTTGACCGGCTATCCGGACCCCCCACAAAACTCCTACCTAAAGGTCATGTTTTAACGATTTTAACAAAGCTAGGAAGTCACCTATGAGTAACTCATTCCCCACCCTCGACAAATGCACACCATCCCCCAGATACATACTGTCATCATTAATACAACTATGCGAGATCGAATGCAATGTCTTGGAACGGAACAACCTACTCACTTTGTTATTCAATTTTCTAACAGAATGATTCAAAGCAGGGATCGAGATAGCCCCCCGCCACACTTTTCGTGGGATCATATGAGACCACGCAATTATGCACCCCGGAACTCTCCTCGCTAACCAACTTACCGTGGAAAGCATAGCCTCCAGGAGAAGTCGTCTACCGGTGGTGACCAAATCATTGCCCCCCAAATGCACTATGACTATGGACGGCGGTGACCTCATCCGCTCTAACAAACCCTCAAAAAATTCCTGAAACTGGTCAATACAGAGACCGCCCCTTCCGTAGAAGGACACTCTGTACCCGTATTCCCCAGGTACGTGAATCATGTCACCTGCTTTGAATACGTCTGCGGCCCGTCTCACGTATGAGTGGCCCACGACCCACACCTCCTTCCTCACAGCCGGTGACGTGCGACCGCTGGCCTGGTGTTGGGTCGACTGCACAGTCCGCCCTGCCGCGTAGGCTTGCGCAACTGAAAACAAACAAAAGACAAGAAGCGTGAGTACATGATTACAGCTTCACAACATGTGCAATCGCACGTACCTCTTATAACAATTGGAGGACCAGCGCCCCACACGTTTCACTTGTTCTACATTAAGACCCCTGGCTGTAGCTTCAGTGGCAGCCCCTATTCGAAAGGAATGGGTCCCAAATTCGCCCGGGTCCAAGCCCGCTGCGGCAATGGCCATTGCAAGCACCCGCTGAAACTGAAACCTCGTCAGCGGGGTGGCGTCTGCATGCCTCAACAATGTCCCCCCCCATGATGCCACCCTTCGTGCTAGGTAATCTTCTAAGCACTGTACCGGACACATGGATGACTCGGGGTTCCTGCGAATGATCGTGCAGTCCCCTCTCCCATCTTGGTCAGTCTTGGACCTGAGAAAGGAGACAATCATCGCATCACCCCTGATCTGAACATGTTCCCTGCACAAGCCCCCCGTCACATCCTGTTTGTTCCTTGCAACTAGCTCACTAACTCTCATAGCCCCGTGAAATGCCAGCGTAAATGCAGTCCGGAACAAACAGGTCTCGAAAGGGGACGAGCATGTGTTAGGGAGTGTGGCCAGTAACTGGGACAACCTGTCTAAACCTATCGGTCGCCTTACGTCTACTCTGCGACCCTCTAGGCGTTGCCACCCACGCAGCGCTTTCTGTACTGTAAAAGACGCTGTTGGGTCCAGGATGCCATGGGCCCTGGCAACAAAAGAAATGGCGGCACGATGCCTTTGGGCCGTAGCCACCGATTTCCCAGCCCTACGTAAGGACATCAGAAAAAGTACTACCCACTCTTCCTGACCCCAAAGTCCCCCTCTCTCTGCCCCCAAAAAGGCTAAATAGGCCTGGAACGCCCCTTCATATGCCTTCCTTGTCCTGGGTGCTAGACTCTCTCCCACGAGGTGACGAAGTTCGGGGCACCGAGAGACCAGAGAGCTTCGGGGAAGGGTGCCGGCTCCGGGTCCGCTGAAGGAAGGAAACCCGAGAAAGCCTGCATGTGAAAACGAGACAGTGCATCAGCAGCCTGATTCATCACCCCTGGGACATGTTTTGCTCTGAATACCACGTTCAGTTGCATACACAGTAGGACAATTTCTTTGAGCAGCCTCAAAATCAATTTACAATGGGCTGCCTGACTATTGATGCATTCTACCACGGTCATATTGTCGGACCAGAACACGACAGAATGATCTCTGACCCCTTCTGGCCAGGTTCTCAGGGCCACCAGAATGGGAAATAGTTCAAGGAAAGCAATATTACTCGTTAGCCCCTTCTCGTGCCACCATAGGGGCCACCTTTGAGCAGACCACTTTGTGCCGAAGATGGCGCCAAAGCCTATGCTTCCTGCTGAATCTGTCCATAGCCCAAGCTCTTCTGAGGACACGGCTGGCTTGTTCCAGACGACTCGGCCATTGAAGTCCGCCAAAAATGCTAACCAAATCCGCATGTCCTGGCGGACCTCAGCCGATAACCTCGTGCGATGATGACCCTCCTTTAGGCCAACCATCGCTTGGGCAATTGAGCGGGAAAAAGGGCGAGCCATTGGGATCACCCTCAAGGCAAAGTTCAACTTTCCCACTAATTGTTGCAACTGATGCAGTGTAACCTTAGATGCATTCAAACATACTTGGAGGGCTGCCCTGAATTTTAACACTTTGCTAGCTGGTAAACGGAAACACCCCTCCCTTGAGTCCAACTCGATCCCCAAAAACTCGAGGCAAGTCGTGGGACCCATAGTTTTACCCGGTGCCAATGGCACGCCAAAATGACCCATCAACACACAGAATTCAGCTAAGGCCTGAGCACATTCGGGATTTCCGGCGGGACCAAGGAACAAAAAGTCGTCAAGGTAGTGCATTACATTTCGGAAACCCGTTTTCTTAGTGAACACCCATTGCAGGAAAGTACTGAATTGCTCAAAATAAGCACATGATATAGAGCATCCCATTGGCATACACCTATCCATGTAAAATGACCCCTGGAACCCGAATCCCAAAAGACGCTGATCGTCTGGGTGTACCGGGAGCAACCGGAACGCTGACTCGATATCTGATTTCGCCATCAACGTCCCGGGCCCCAGGCGATTCAAGATGGCTACTGCCTCATCAAACGATGCGTATCGCACCGAACAAACTTCTGGATCAATTGCGTCGTTCACCGAAAGGCCGTGTGGAGCAGACAAATTATGGATCAAACGAAACTCACCTGGGTCCTTCTTGGGGACCACCCCTAACGGAGAACAAACAAAATCCGGTCCCGGGAGTACACTAAACGGGCCAGCGACCCGTCCCCGGCTAACCTCTTTCTGAATTTTTTCTTGCACCACAGATGTATGTTGTAAAACAGAAAGTTGATTTTTGCAAATCCCTACACCCTGAAAGTCCCCCACCGGGATGCGGAAACCATGTGAAAAACCGTTCCGCAGCACCCCAGCAGAAGTACGATCCGGGTATTCACTGAGCCAGGGAATCATTGCCAAGGTATCAATCGGGGTTGGTAAAGGCGCCCCTCGGACTAGTTTAGACCTGTTTGGCGCCTCCCTTACCCCCATTCTCACCCGTTCTGGCTCTGCACGATGACTCAGGATGGGACGACCCACACGTACTACACTCATGTTTGAATTTACACGATCCCGGAGGTCTGGTACACTTCCCTTTGTTGAAATTAAAGCAGAAACCCTTCCTCCCTGTATTGCCTGCGGGCCTCGACTGATCGTCGTTGCTCGTACTTGGTCGAAAGGGCGTCCCCACATTTTGGCGGGAGTAATCTACAACATTGCTCCCAACCAATGGCATCTTTAACATTCCTGATTCTTTCATTTTATCCCATGTTACAGAATCGTAACAATCCCAAGTCAAACCCTTGTTATGTTCCTTTTCTTTCCTGAACAGATTGTCATAACAAAACCAATGGTTACCTTGATACGCTGTCGAGTAACCCATAATTCGTGATTGATAAATGGGAAATTCAGAAAGCAACTCGGGCCTACGTTCCCCCAAAATCGATGTAAAAATACCCCACGCATTGCCCCAGTTGCCAATATTCTCATTTACCTTAAAGGCGGCCATTTTTGCGCGCCAAACACTCGGATGCATTAGGTCCTTCTGACTTTTAACATGCTCCACCTCATAATGATCAACAAGCAAGGAGAAAATATTCACGTACTCCCCAGCCCAGATCTTTTCTTTTATAGCTAAAGGCACATGTTGTCCCAATCTCTCTCTACGAGAGGGTGCTGACTCGTCCCTTGCAATCGGCAATGGCCGCTTACCTGCACCGGACGCAGCTTCGGCCGCTTGCGGCTTGTCTATTCCCGCCAACGGCGCAGTCACTTTAGCTGCATCTCTCTTCTCACGAAGCCCTTTTATCAGCGCCTGTGCCTCGGCAGCCGTGGCGCCATCACTACTATCCCCCAACCAAGCTGCTAGCTGTGCTGCCAGCTCGGGGGGCATGTCTTCTTTGGATGTCGGGGTGACGACAACGGGGATTGGATTCCCCTCCATTGGTACTGGGGTCGGCGCCTCGAGCGGTACAGAGGGGACCGGGACGTCTCCACCGGCTGGAACCCTTCTCGGCCTCTTAGGTCTCCCTCCAGCCGGCGCAGGGCCCGAACCCTCCCCCCCGTCCCGTTTCGCCAACCGTTTCTTTATGTCGGACACCTCTTTGCAAAGGGCCCGCACCATCTGGTCGGTCGTCATTCTCTTTGCGACTTTCTTTGGCATTTCTCCGACGAAGTATCTAGAAGACAAAGAAAAGGATCAAAACGCTCAAAATTGGCTCTTCGTTCTGTCCCGAGCTCACGGGTAGCGAGGAGGTGCAGCTTCGGAGCACAAGAACAAGAGGACGTCTTCTGGTCTTGCGTCTCTTTTTATCCGTCTTCAGGGCGGGCGAGAACCCGCCCCTGCCTGCCCCTAGGGCGGGGGCTGGCTACGTCGGTGTCTAGGCCAGCCCACTCTAGGGCGGGAAAAGGCGCGCCCCGGCTACGCCGCTTCGGGCATACCAGCCGAGACGCGCCTCCCGCCCAAAAATGGCTTCCCGGGGGGATCGAGGCACTCCGCCATACGTTCGGGGGGACCGAGTGGTCGCCCCTTTCCATATTTGATATTTTATTTGATATTTAGTTATGTGTTAAATAAACAATTATTGAACTTAGTTAAGCATTAGGATATCTAATGGTAGAGAATCTTGGGGAATTTATCGGTTATGCTTGTTCTTTGCTACAATGGCTCTATGTTGTGTAATAAATATGTCTGTAATATGTTAATTAAATTGTATTATTTTCTTTTTTATAGTGTTTGGTGCTGAAAAGCAACAACCTGCCTTCCATATCAGAGAATTCCAGGAATTCTATTCTTTTTTTCAGGTGAGTTGGTATTTTTGCAGAGGCAATTTTTTGGAGTGCACATTAAAATAATAAAGAAGATTTTTTTAAAATATTTGTAAAATTTCGGTTTGGACCATGATTTTATCTTCTATTTTTCCCATGTCGGTATCTGCTTGTACTAGATATGTATTTTGAGATATTTTTCCACTGACAGTTGAAATTATCTTTTTATGGCCTGGTGCATTTGTTCTTGTTGATGGAGTTCAGGTTTAAGTATCATTTGAGTATAATTCTTTCCGGTTTCCATAAAATAATTCTTGCGAAGTGTTCATTATTTTTTAAATCATGCTGTATTATGTTTGGCAGTCTTTTTTCTTCATTTACAGAGGGGTATTATGATATGGTTCTTGGTGTGATGGGCATCTTTCCTGAATATCTGTGATTTTACTATCTATAGGCACTGTTTTACATATATTTGCAGAACTTTATTATGATGTGGTTCTTCATGGTTAGCATGAAATTTTGTATATGCTATGAAATTCACATGCTGAGTATGTTGTTCAAACATAAAAGCAACTGTCTCTGTGGGAAGTAGTAATCTGTTAAGTGAATGTTATGCTTTGTACAATGTGAGCTTTCTCTTTAGAGTGTATATAGTTTGAATAGCACTTTGTAGTGGTGAACTCAGAAAATGGATCTCTAAAAATTAATTCTAAAGTTTATCAATATTTCTGATATTTAGAAAATCTAAAAACAAATTTTACAGTAAAATGTCTTTTAACAGCAGTAATTATTTAATGCAAAAAAAAGGATCAGTGTTAATGTTTAGGGTTATACTGCCAGTTTGTTTTCAAAACAAGAGGAAGGTGCTATCTTAATATATGTAGTTAATAAGTTAGAAATTATAAAAATATATGTAGTTTAAAAATTAGTAAAGGTACTTTTAAGTTATATATTTATGAAAAAAGATATAATTTAGTCTTTATATTTTTTTAAAAGGATACAGAGGATCAAACAGAATATAGAGATGGAGAATTGTTCTCAAGAGAAAGAAATTCATTTCGAAATTATAAATGAAGTGATGGACGAAATATTAGAAGCTGTGTTTCAGGAGGAAATACAAAATGAGAATGAGGATTTCATGGACATTTCCTTGGACTCTGCCTATTTAGAGATGGTAGAAGGGGATGAGGACTATGAATTAGAAGAAGTCCCTGATGACGTTATGCTGGAAGTTCTATTAAATTATGAAGTTTTAAATGAATACAATTATTTTTACTAGTAAAGCATTCTTGAAGACAGTTTTCTTGTCCTATTCGTCGTTCATCTGCTTTATGAGAGTGATAAGACATGTTCTCATTAAGTGTAAAAGAGATTGTAGTAAAAAAAGATTAAAGCACTAGGAGGACCGATAGTTCTTGAAAAAAGTGTACTGTTTGTATGCTTTTAAAAATTAGAATTAAAAAATATGTCTATAATGTTAACACAGCTATGGACTGTCATAAATTTAGAACCAACATTCACTACAGGATTTCCTACTCTGTTCAGAGACTTTTTCTTTGTCTTTATTCTACTTAGAAAATGAATCTGTGGTTTTAATTTGTACGTTATATGCTAGTAGCCAACTATAATATTTGTTATGTTTGTGTTTTACAGATTGTCATTTTCATCAAAATCGTAAATTAATATGCCGACCAGAAGTGAAAAAAGAAAGCTCTATAAACGGGCTTACAATTTGAAGAAGAAAGAATTTCAAGAATTATCAAAAGAACAAAGGACGGATAAAAAGAAGAGTACTCCTGGTAAGAAAACCAAAAGTTTTTTGAGAAGATTAAGTGAAATTAAAACTGTTAGCGCTAACATTCAAAAGGAAAAAGACTTATCAATATCGAGAAGGAGAAATGGAACCAAACATAAAAATGTTTCGGGAATCAGCAGAGAGGAAAATCTTTATAGTAAAACTCGGACGAATCAGTTTACACAAATCAAGAAGCGTATGTTTTATAACAAAGTAGTTTCGAATTTATTAAAAAAGGAGAAAGTTTGTAAAAGAAGATCTGCTTTTCTTAAGAAGAAACAGCGTATAGAGGGTATTGTTCAGCGCACGTTTGAGACAAAAAGAAAATTATTATTTTAGTACTTAATAGAATAAATACACTAAATAAGGCAATCCGAGTTTTAAAAGCTAAAAGTAAATAGAAGAGACATATAAATAGAAGTAATTTTTGTAAAGTGTTTTCTGGGAAGTGGATGCATACTTCAACTTCTGAACCATTTTTTAATGAAGAGAGTTACTTTCAAAGTAACGATTTGTTGCATGCAGTTGACACCAGTGGTCAAACATATGAGGTGAAGGATGGTTGTGTAATTGAGAAAGAGTAAATTGTAGTTAGAAATGCAGAAGAGGTGATGGCTGGAGAAGCTTTAGAGGGACGTCCTAATATTCCTGTTTACAGTTGGAATTGTAGTAGCATTTGTAGTGTATGACAGGATTCAATTGATTTCTTTCGTAATTTCTTACGTAAGTACACTAAAGAAAGTCTTAAAAAAAATTGTAATGTTGCAAGAATTAGATCATTGCAGAGTGTGAGAAAAAATAGGACTGCAAGGTCATTCTCTGGCTTGTCTTTCTAAAAAAATATGCCAGAGTGTCTTTCATCATTTCATGTTAGCAGTGCATCATTCCAAAATGAGAAAATTAGAGAGAAAGTTGTATTATGCGAAAAGCCCAGCACTTAAACTTAAACAGTTAAATAGTGCTCTTTTGCATGGATGTGAATTAGATGTTAAGAAGATTTGTGCAGAAATTGAGGTAAGTTATTTTGGTCCAGAGGAAGATAATGCAGAAACTGATATAATTATAGAAGGAAATGTGTTAGAAAATGTTGTAAATGTTAATATTGAAAATTTTGAACAAGAAATAACAAAGTTTAAGGTTATTGCAGGTGAGAAACCAAATTTTTCTTGTGTCTGTTGTCGACGCATTCATTACAAAAGTCAAACTAGGTTAGTTGATTTATATTTTAAAAGTGAAGATGAAAGTAATAGTGAATGGAAAGATTTTGCAACTTATTTGTAGGTGGAAAACTATTTTGATTTGGGTTGTGAGCAACGTATTTGTAAATATTGTTATAATAAATTAAATGAAAATAGAATGCCTGCTAGAGCTGTTCATAATAATCTTGAGTTGATAAATATACCATTGGAACTGATGGATTTAAACACTTATGAGACTATTCTGATTCAATGTGTTCATCCTTTACAGGCTATTGTTCGTATGGAGCCTAAGACTGGCAAATTAAATCCTTCAGATTTACAAAGAGGATTAAAGGGTAGAGTTGTATATTTGCCACTTGATTTAAAAAAAAAATGAAAACAATTGGTGTTGAAAATGTAGAAGAGGAACCTCTAGTTATTCTAGTTAATGGTGTACCTACAAAGAGTGAGAAAATCTGGCAAGATTTAGTGGATGTTAGAAAAGTCAAAAAGGCAACGTTGTATTTAGTCCAAAACAATAAGTACTATAAAGATGTATACGCAGAAGAAGAAGAAGTAAGTGAAGAAGAGGACACTGATTTGTCTATTGGACAAATTGAAAAAGTTGACTTATCTAGAAGTGAAGAAATTTATGAGCATTACAGTGTTTATCCACTGCATTCCAAAGAAGCAGTAGGGAATGCTATTGAATTACTTCAGATGAAAAAAGCAAAAGGAAATCCTATTAGTGTATGAGAAGAAAGTTTGGAAGGTCTTTGTTTTACACAATTATTCCCTACAGGTACGGTACACGATATGATGATCGACCTATGCAGATTCCTGCATCTGAGTACCGGACAACAAGGTTATATGCAGAAGATCTGAGGTTTCACCAATGCATTCCATATTTGTTTCATCTTCTGTTTGAGAGTGACTTATCTGGTCTATCTTATGCAGTAAACAATATCTTAAAAAGTGGAGTTCATCTGCAAAATATTTCAGCAAAGGAATTTATGGATAAAGTGCAACAGAAAGATAGTGTTTTGGATTCACACCTAATTAATTTAATGGCTTGTCAGCGTGGTACTAATGAGTATTGGTACAGTCGTCATGGAGATTTGAAGTGCATGCTTAGAAACTTAGGAGCACCTACATGGTTTTTAACTCTAAGCTGTGCAGTGTATGCTTGGGAAGATTTACTTGAATTTCTTCGGGAGGCGAATGCAAACATAGAAAATATAAACTACAAGACACCTGGAGAACTGTGTTCGTTAGATCCAGTTAATGTTTGCAGATATTTTAATCATAGATTTAAAGCTATGATGTCTTTTATTACAAACAAGAAAAATCCGCCTCTTGGTGAAGTACTGGATTTCTTATGCAGAAAAGAATATCAAGCAAGAGGTGCTCCTCATAATCATATGCTGTTATGGATCAAGGATCCTCCTAAATTTGGAACAGACTCGGATGAGACTGTACTGTCATTTATTGAACAGTATGCCACTTGTGACATACCTAATAGTACAACTGATAAGGACTTAAGAGGAAAAGTGTTACGTTGTCAAAGTCATCGTTGTGGAAAATATTGTCGGCGAAAATTCAAATCAAAGAGTAAATTCTACACCAAATGTCGTTTTGGATTTGCACAACCGGTACTTTCAAAAGGAAGAGTCAACAATTTGATGTCATCTTTGCGACATAACATCAGAAGAAGGTCACCTAAAAATACGTACAATTTAAGAAGAGGTGAAGAATCCAAATATATAAATGACTATAACCCAGTCATTTTGTCTATGTGGAATGCTAACATGGACATACAATATGTTGCAGACAACTCTATTGCTGTGGCTCGATATGTAACATCTTACATCACGAAATCTGAAAAGACGGAACTGAAGGAGATGTGGGAAGACATTTCTCATGAAAAGAGCCTAAGCAAGAAATTGTATACGTACAGTTTGAAGATGTTGTCTCATCGAGAAATTAGAGCATATGAATGTTGTGATCGGTTATCATCAGCAAGTCTTTATGCAAAATCAAGGACTATTCTCTGGGTGAGTTTGGGTCTTGCAGAAACACGAAACTGTGTTCTGAAACCTGTGCAAGAAATTGAATATTTAGCCCAGAAAGAACCAAACAGTACAGACATTCTGAAAACAAATATGTTGGATACATACTATCCATATAGAAGTACTCTGCTTGAAAACATTTGTCTGTATGAAATACTTCAAAACTACACTTTTAAAAGGAATATTACAGAGAATATTGATAAAGGTGTACACGCTGTAATTGGACATGAAGGATGTCTGGTGAAACAAAGAAAAGGACACTTGATTAATCATCGAGAACTGAGTTGCGATACACCTGACAAAAGAGAATTTTACTATTTTGCTCTTTTGCAACTCTTTAAACCATGGCGTACAGAAGAGGAACTATTTGGTTACTTTGATAGTTATGAAGATTCATTCAATGCATCTAAAAGTAGTATCGAATGTCCTGTTTTTAGTAATTATCTCCAAATGTTGAATGATGAAATAGAGCAAGAAGCAACATTTGCAGCGGAGATTGCTAGAGATAGTTCACAAGGTAGTCAAAGTTCAGCTTCATTAAGTCAAGAACCACTGGGACAACCAATTATCCAACATGAAGCAGCCACTGCCATGGATGAGGTGGAAAGAGCAATGCAGCAAGGTCAAGAGGAAGTAATAAACTTAGAAGAATTAAAGAAGCAATTTAATCGTGAGCAAAAACAGATATATGATGAAGTGACAGAGCACATTGAGCATGGCTTTCGTCATGAGAATAAAGATTGCTTATGTATGTCATTTGAACCTATTCGACTATATGTAAGTGGAGAAGCTGGAACTGGTAAAAGTTTCCTAATTAAAGGAATCACTACATATCTACAGCAAAGAACTCAGTCAACACTGTCGTGTGTTGTTACTGCTCCAACTGGATTGGCAGCACATAATATTAAAGGTATTACTTTACATCGTTTACTGATGCTGCCAGTTGAACATGAAAATAAATTACAATATCACAAGCTATCTGGAGAAGCTTGTTTTGAAGTTTCTAGAGTCCTTAAAATGAAACTTCTTATTATTGATAAGGTAAGCATGGTATCCAATTTAATGCTTGCTTTTGTGAATTTAAGAATGCAACAGATATTTAAGACAGAGTATGATGTGTTATTTGGAGGTAAACATGTCATATTTTTCGGAGATATACTGCAGCTAACTCCTGTGAAAGGACAACCTGCATTTCAAACTGTTACGCATGAGGAGACCAGAAAGTGCCTGGGCAGTATTGGAAATGTTAATATATGGTCACATTTCAAATATACTGAACTGATTCAAAATATGCGACAGGCAAAGGATACTAAATATGGAAATATTCTTCAAGATATAAGGATTGGAAAACTAACTGAAGATGCGAAAGACAGTCTACGAACACGATTACTTTCCAAGCTGTTTCCTAATGAAGATAATGTACCTGAGAAAATATATAGTAAAGAGGTAGAAGATAAGTCAGTGATATGCTTGATGCCAACTCTCAAAGAATGTTCAGTTTTTAATAAGAAAATGTTGAATTTAGAAAATCAAGAAATTAAGAAACTGGAAGCTAAAGATAGAATAGAGCATGAAGGTAGTACTATTGTTTTGTCTGAAAAGTTGAAGTTAAAATTGGATTTTCTTCAGTAAACTATATCTAAAACTGCTGGTTTAGAGAAAAATCTGTATGTATGTTTAAATTGTCGGATCATTTTAAGGAGAAATTTACATGGAGAAAGAGCATTGGTAAATGGAGCAATGGGTAATGTTGTTGGTTTTGTCAATTACACAAATAGAGATGAGATTGAATTTTTAAGAATAAAATTTAAAGGAATTGAGGAAGTTCAACAAATTAGTCACTGTTCAACTCGTTTTTTGCTTGTGAAAGACTTATATGTCCATTGGAAGCAATTTCCAATTTGTTTGGCATATGCAGTGACTATTCACAAATCTCAAGGTTTAAGTGTAGATTGTGCTTTCGTAAATGTTGGAAGCACTGTATTCAAAGAGGGTATGGCGTATGTTGCTTTATCGCGAGTTAGAACTTTATGTGGACTTTATCTAATTGATTATGATGAGACAAAGATTAGTGCAGATTTAAATTGTGTGAAGGAGTATAATAGGTTAAGAAGAGAATATGCTCCAAGTTTACCTCAATATCCTTTAATTGAAAGGCGTATAGTTGTTCAGAAAAGGAAAAATGAGGACAAATGTGCTGAAGTAGTCAAGAAACGACGAAAAAAAGATGTAGCTGTCGTTGGTGGGCGTCAGACAAAGCTTAGTATTGAAGAGATTGTTGGATTTAAGTTTGAAAACAGGTCTGGTGTCAACTGCTATGCAAATGTAGGAGTTAATGTTTTTTTTCTAAAAAATGTTAAGCAACAGATTATACAAAATCGGGCGCAAACATTTTGTTGTTCATTAAATTCTGTATTTGAAAAATGTAGCAGTGGTGATAGTGAAGTAGCAAGTGTTTCAGAACTAAGGAATGTTTTAGACACATGTGCAGGACTAAATCAATTTTCTCAGAATATTCAGCAAGATTGTCAGGAATTTATTATGTATATGTTTACAGTTTTCGAAGATGAAGGTGTAGATATTGATAGTCTTTTTGGCCTTTCTTATAAATGGGAACATAAGTGTGATAATTGCTCATTTTCAAGTATTACTGATATACACAGTGAAAGATTTATATATTTAACATTACCAGACTGTAAAGAAGTGTCTTTTAATAAACTAGTTAAAGATGCGCATCAGAACATGGTCTGTTCTCAATGTAAGTCTGAAATGTTATCAACTTTATTTATCCACAGATATGGACAATATGTAATTTTAATGTTTCAACGATGCAGAGCTGATGGGAGTAAATTGTCAACTTTAATTAAAAATGTTGTGGCTTCTCAAGTATCTATTTCTAGAAGAACATTTGTAACTGTAGCCATTATTTTTCATGAAGGGCCTTCAACATCATCAGGACATTACACAGCTTATTTGAAGTGTCCAAGAGCCTGGACGCTTTGCAATGATAGTCAATTGACTTTTAAGAAACGTTTGCCTTTTGCCTTAACTAACTCCCATCTGCTATTTTTGCAACCCAAATTTCAGTAAAATGTCTTGGTGTAGGAAGATTAATACTGTAAAGATATGAAACTCTGTTGTTTAGAAATATCATGTGAGGGTGTGCAAATCTAGAAATGAAACTTGTATTTGGCATAGTGATAGCATCAGGTACAAGTTTACTTAATGTTTGATGGTACAGAACACGTTACAATTTTTAACTGAAAAGATTCAGAAAAAGAATAGATAAGACTAAGATTAAGAAATTTCAGAAAAAAACTACTTAACTCATAGTATTTGGCCACGCGGAAAAATATGAGACAACAAAATGAGTACTTCAGATAATTATTTTAGAACATATATGGACGCAAGTTTTTGGAGAGGTATTTAAAAGATAACGAGGTAACTTATACAATTTGTCCACGCGGAAAGGTATGAGAGAAGAAAATGTGTACTTAAGATAGATTTTTATAGAAGATACTTGCACGGGGCTTTGTTGAGATATATTTAAAAATAGGTCATATAGTTTAATTAGATTGTAACTGTGGAAGATGTAGTGTGCTTACTCAAGAAATTGCGAATTAGAGAAACGCATTTAAGACATGTTTTTTTCAGGTATTTATATTATGTATGGAGATTTTGTATGGGTTTTTTAAACACTATCATTTTGATTGTGTTTTTTTCCCCCGCTGTTATATGATGATTAATATTGAAATCACTGTTGATAGTGAAAATCAATGTATTCTGAGGACAGCAAAAATAAACCATGTAATATGTTGTTTAAGTTATTTTGTTACATTGAATGTATAAATATGTATTATACCAGATTTTTTTACTGTCTTCCACAGATATTACATTTATATGGTAAGTACAACTAATAACATCCGAGAGTTTTGTCTGCCTCTCTCTTATTCTTATTGTTTTGATCTCCTTCCTTTCTCAGTACTGTTTAGTCACACTTATTCCGTTTAACTCATTCACATTTTGTGTTGTTTAATTTTTTCTCTATTTCTGTAACATTTTTTCTGTCACTATCTTATTCAGTCTATCTATCTCTTCAGTTTTTTTCTACTGTTGTCTCATGGTGACTCACCTTATTGACTTAAATGTAAAGGGCCTCACTTATGAAAGCCTTGCGCCACCGATGCACCAATTTTCCCATGTTAAAAGTGACGCATGGGCGGCGCAAGGCCTTCATAAATAAGGCCCATAATTTACTTCTCTTACCCTACTTTATTTCAATTTATATGTGTCTTGCAGTGCTTGTCTATTTGTACCCCATTTACTTTCTGTTACTCACCCTTTTTCACTCTGTTTCTCTTACTGTTTTTCCTTTATTTTATTTATCTCCTTAAGATATTCCTGTACTCTTACTGTGTTTCTGTAAGAGACTGTTTAGTTTGTGTACTATCACTGAGCATACTTTTATTTTCTCTCATACTTTACTTTGGTTTAGACACTCATTCTTTCAGTGCTATTATGTCTTTCAATTAAGTTATTTATTGATTTATATACTAGACATTCTGTCTCTGTCTCTTTCTCTCTCCCTTGGTCTTTTTTTCTTTTACTTTCTGTTTCATTGACTCCTACTTTTTTTTGTTTTATGAAATGTACATTATAATCTTATTTTTACTTTTCTTTCACAGATACTATGTTTTTAAAAGAAATTTACCTTTACTTTTTTACTATTTCTTAGGTAAGTATAAAAAATAAAGAAACTTTTCCATCACTGTGTCATTTCTTTGTCTATCCTGGTTATAGCAGTGTCATGTTTAATATAAGCACTTCCACATAGGATTGGGTGCATTGTCATAAGGCGTGCTTTAAAAGTGATTTAATGAAATGAGCGACATTTCACTGAGTGAGTTCAGCAACACTGATATATGAAAACATTGGTGGTAAATGATATTAAATGTTAAATGGTGTTCTTTCCAGGACTTTAAGTCCTTTGCTGCAGTGGCAATTCTGCCTCAGCGTTATGGGGGCGGGGGGCTGAGTGGCGCTCGCATGCTCATGATGGAGCCACTCCTTTACGAGCCACGGTTGAGCTGTGCTCATGACAGAGTGGCTCCGTCATGGCCCCGCTCAGTCAATAGAACGCGCCGCGGAGGCCCAAAATCAGTGCTGCGCAAGCGCAGCGGCAAGGCCATGACAAAACTGCTCCGTCATGAGGACAGCTCAGGCGATGCTCGTGACGGAGCGGCTCTGTCATGAGCATGGGAGGAGTTAAGAGTTGTTAAAAAAACTGGGGGGTCTCTTCAAAGAGAGTGGTGTTTGTAATTTAGAGGGCACTTTAAAACACATAGGGGCAGATATATGATTACCTTGCGTCTCTTTGCGCCACAATTTCGTCACTTTATTCAATACAATGACGGTGCAAATAATGCACCATATTTACAACGTTATGCATCTAGGAGATATGTCACATTCTAAAGCCCTGCACCATAAGGAAGTGTTCCTCTGAAGGGGGGGGCGTTCCTGTGCAGGAACGCGTCTTGAAAGTGGCTGAGTGAAATCCATGAGATTTCACTCAGTCACTTTCAGGCCCATGCTGTTTCAAAACTTTGCATGTGCTTGAAGCAGGCGTAGGTATTGAAGCAGCATTGTGAATATAGTGCACTGCTGAGCCTTGCTGAAGAGCTGCATCACACTTGCGACGCAACTCTAGTAATGTATTACCTTTCCGGCACAGATGCGTTACGCGTCTGTGCTGTTTTTGCACCATGGTGCGCCACATAAAAAATGTGGCGCACCATGTGTGACGGAGCAGTATCATACTGTGGAGCACAATAACTGGTGCATCTCTGGGGATGAACCAGTTAACATAAATCTGTCCCATAGGTTAAAAATCTGCGTTTAGTAGAGTGGTGGACCTTTGTAGTGTTATGTTTTTTCTGTTATTCTATGTAGATATGTAATATTGCAAGTTTTTTGTCACGAAAAAGAAGCCATGACTATTGGCTTTGAGAATGATTGCAAGATTCTTAAAATTAAAAAGCAGCAACCATGGCATTGTTCAATATAGTATTGTAAATACTGACCCTGCACACCCCAACAATTAGTTAGTACAGTATACATGCTTAATATGCATATGTTCACAAAAGATCCAATTGTTCTCCCAAGAATATCCAAAGTCAGATTTCTTCTTTAAGCAATCTTTTTATTCACAATTGAAGATTAAAACCAATAGCCAACGCGTTTCGTCCGTGACCGGACTTCTTCAGGGCTTAATTTAAATATATCTGTATAGCACAGCTTCAGATTGGTCTTCACACTTGTGTTTCAAAAATAGTTTTCAATAAAAAAGGAGATCATATGTTAGAGATGTGCCAAAAGTCCAAATTTTCAATGAGAGTAAAGAAATGAAGTAAGTGCCGTACGTAAGATACCGGCGTCTCGTAGTTCGTGCGGTTGTCTGGTGTAAATTTCGAAGAAACGCGTTGGCTATTGGTTTTAATCTTCAATTGTGAATAAAAGGATTGCAGTGCATTGCGGGCGCACGAGTTATAGTTAGCTGAAGTAACTCTAACGGGGGAATTTCATTGGTTTTATATGAGTGAAATGTCCAGCTAACTATAACATGTGTCAAACCTATGGTCTTTTCAGTGAATTTCATAGGTTTTGTAAATGCTACTTCCTAACTATAACGTGTGTAAAACCTATGTTTTTTTCAATGAATTTCATAGGTTTTTTAAATGCTACTTCCTAACTATAACGTGTGTAAAACCTATGGTTTTTTCAGTGAATACATATATATATATATATTCAATGAAAAAACCATTGGTTTTAGGCCATATATAGTTAGGGATTTGCATTTACAAAACCTTATTTTACTCGCATAAAACCATTGAAATTCCATATATAGTTATAAGCGCTAACTATATATCGCGCACCCGCAATCCACTGCTGATGATGTCACATATTACATCATTCATGACATGGTTAGTGACATCACTGATGACATCACTGATGACATCTCAAATGACATCACTGATGACATCACTGATTACAACATCCAGTGACTGTATGTTTCTGTAAAGTTAAAATATGTTTTACATATTGAAGAATGAGTGGATATATAAATGTCTGGATGAAGGATTTACTAGGTGCATGACTGACTGATTGAGTGAGTGATTAAATGTGTCTCACTGAGTGCATGGGTTAGTGACTAAACTGTTTTAATTTGTGCATCATTATATCTGTTGTTCTACAAACTGCTGCATATGTTGATCAGTAGCTATATGAGTAACTGTATGGGTTATTGATTGGTTGTCCAAGTATTTGTATGGGAAACTGAGTGTGTGTGTATGGGTGGCTGGGAGGTGTGTGACTCTGTACATAGATGTGTGAGTAGTTGATTCACTATATGTATAGATTCAAAAGTGCATGTGCAAACAGCTGTATGGGCGGTTGACTGTGCATGAGTGTATTAGTGAGTGAATGGATATCTCAGTGCTACATGTCAAATTAAGTACATATGTAAAACACAGTACATGTGAGAGTTGACATCTATAAATAACTGTGCATAAGAGCCAGTGAATGTGTGAGTGGCTGTATGGATCATTGTGAACATGTATCAGAGATTGTATAAGAGAGTAAAGTAAATATGTGTTAGTATATGTTTGAATAGGTAAGGTGTGTATAACTGTATAGTTGAGAAAATGGAGGTGTGATTGATTTTTGGCATAACTGACTAGGTGTGTGAGTAACTCCATGGATGAGTGACAGTCTGTGACTGTCTGTTTACACTGATTGTATCTAAGATTATATTAGAGTCTGAAGAGGTTCATGGTATTATCACATGAATGATATCATCAGTGATGTTATCAGTCATGTCAAATAAGATGTTTTCAGTGATGTCATCAGTGATGTCATTTGAGATGTCATCAGTGATGTCATCAGTGATGTCACTAACCATGTCATGAATGATGTAATATGTGACATCATCAGCAGTGGATTGCGGGTGCGCGATATATAGTTAGCGCTTATAACTATATATGGAATTTCAATGGTTTTATGCGAGTAAAATAAGGTTTTGTAAATGCAAATCCCTAACTATATATGGCCTAAAACCAATGGTTTTTTCATTGAATTTTCAAGGTTTTGTAAATGCAAATTCCTAACTATATATGCACTATAACCTATGTTTTTTTCTGTGAATTTCATTGGTTTTTTAATAGCAAATATTAAAAGCTTTAAAATGTCAAGTACGTGATAGATAAAAACATTTTCGTATTTATGCACGCTGATGTGCTTTGAACGCTGCACCCCCCCCCTCCCCTCTTTTCTCTTAGTAGTACTCTCTCTTTGCAGATAGTGAACGGTAGTTAACGCAGGCCTTTGCCCCCGTTGTAATCCGTCGTGCCTGCTTGTCTCTCCATTTGATTGATTGTTATCCAAGCATTTACTGTTTTAGAATTGGTTCTCTTTGGATCATTCTCTATTTACAAACAAGCACAAAGTCGCAATACTCTGTTTAGTCTTTGCAGATAGTGAAAAATCGTGTAAAAAAATAAAAGTAATCGAGCAAAATCAGTAGGCCACTAATTGGATCTCTTTTTGACCTCGCTAAAATAGAAATATTAGGGACAACCCTTCATGAGAAATACGAAAATAGTGAGATGAACTGAGCTCCACACCATGAGGGCTGCAAGACAGCTCGACTCCGTCACCCACCCCGCCCAAAATAACGACAAACCCTATGCAAATATTAAAAATATAGACAACACACCAGCAAAGAAACAGGGTAAAACATTTTATTAAATAACTATTTACATAACTATTTTATACTTTTTATTGCCCGATCCGGCTAGCTCAATCGATCGAGCATGAAACTCATGCACTCTGATAGCAAGCGTTGCTACTGATGCTATGCAGACCAAAACTGGTTTTAAGTTTGTACATTTTTCTAGATTTTTCAATCCAAGGTTGGTTGACTTTGTAGAACGATGGCTTCAGATTTTCAACATACGGTGTGGTGGCGCGGACTGGGAGGGGGCGCTTCGCTCCTGCCCCCTCCCCAAGTAAGATTTTCATACGTGAAAGTACGTTAATGGTTTTGGTCCCTGAGTTGCTTCAATGTCACTGCCATTCTCAAATGGCATAAGTTCTGGATGTTGGGTGCCATAGTTAAGAGTTCTGAGCAGTGCTTGTAACACTGTCTGAAGCTTATTTCCACCTACTGCAGCTTCACTATTCTCAAAGTAAGTGAGTGTCGTTTGTGGACCTGACTGCATTAGAAAACAATGTGATATGTTACCTTCCTAAACAGCTTGACGGATGCCCCTGAGGGGCGGTGTGATGGCCATGGACTCGGAGAAGACGCTTGGCTCCGACACCCTCCCCAAGTCTTATAGCACTGGTGTAGCCTGAGATCGCCCCCGACATAGGCGGCCGGCTCCCGGGGTCCGGCGGAACTTTTTGCCTTTTGATGACTCTTCAATTCTGGACCTTGTCCCACAATCCGTTTGACCTGAAGACACGCTGTAGTGGGGCGCCCCTTTACCGTTTCAGTTGCCATTCCGCCCGCTTTTGCTACACTGTGCCTCTTCCGCCATTCAGCTGTTTACCGCCCGCTCTTGCGACTACAGCGTCTCGCTCATCATGTAGTTGAGTTGCTCCCGCTCTTGCGATGCAGCGATAGGCGGCTGCCACAGGACTCTTAAAATGGCGGCCGGCTCTTCGGTTTTGGGCCTGGTCCACTAAAATGGCCCTAGGACACCTTTGAACTCGGACGCTTCCCTGATAGGGCTTGGGTCCCATTCTCGAAAGCGTCCCCTCAGCCGTGAAGATTCTACAAAAGTCTTGGGGGCCTCCGACTCCCGCAGGCTTCTGGTGGGGAGCGGCTGCCATGATTGCTCGTGGAATGGCCACGACGGAGCTACGAGATGGTAGTGCTCTCATGCTGACGCCAGCTTTAGTCTGAAACATCCAGAAACACTGTAGACTACCAATTCGATCAGTTCCGGTAGCGCCCCAACATGACCCGGAAGAGAAGAACTTGCCCTCCCCTCTTTGACTGATGGTTCTTGTTGCCTGTCCCCTCTGTTGTCATTTAACAGAACTTTTTGGACTGCTGAAAGGGGTTGTGTTCCGAACGCTGGTTGGTGGAGACATTTTGACTATATTCTTGACCTACGTTGTCGCGTAATGCGTTATATGACACCCCGCGTTAGCGCACCCGGAAGTGATCCGAGGCGCGGCGCGCAGCGCGTAACGTAAGCATAACAGGTCATGTGACTTGTTAATAAAACTTTTCATTGGTTCATTTTACTTTTGTTATTTTAATGATGAAAAGCTTGGTCATATGACCTAAAAATTACGCTTTTTATTGTTTTCGAACATTATTTTTTTTAAACATATGTTATAATATTCCAGGCTAATGTACTTTCCCGGAAAATTTACAACTGTCCTGCAAGTAAAATATATTCCTTTTTCGAGAAAAAGGGCGTTTCTTCCTTCCATGACGGAGCCGTTGAGTAAAAGAGATTCGGCCTGCTGTCTTAGTCGCCGATACGCCTGATTATCAGATTCTTATCGATCACTTTATGTTGCAGGAATGAAAAACACAACTGCCCTTGACCATTTATCTTTACTGCGTTCCTACATATTATACCTTTTATCCGTCATGTAATTGGACTGCTTTATTTCACTTGCCTTTTACTGATTCGAAAACAGTGACTAAAAGTAAAAACTTTACCAATGTAAATACTACTACCGTGTTTTGTTTTAAAAACCTTTATTGTGAAAATGTCAGTATACAAATACGGGCCTATAACCACGTGGGCCGGCCACGGAGCAAACTGAAATCGTATATGATGAGGAGACATTTACACTGTAGAGGAACGTAACGAGCGGGCCATTAGGTTGCAAGAACAAAGGTGTCTAACAGTTGCGGAATCGGTGGACGTACATTTTGTAATTAAAATACGACAGGGCCACTTACAATAACATTTTCTAGATATACATTTGCGGGCAAAGAGTTACGAGTCCCATTTATACCGGCGCCATTTTGGGCGAGGCCGGGCAGGTCCAAGATATAGTCAAAATGTCTCCACCAACCATCGGCCAGACCAGAACCCCTTTCGGCCCTTTATGCTACAAGATGGTGTCTTCCATTCAGAAAATATTGTTGGCAGCATTTTGAAAGGAAACAGAAACAGCCGTTCTCCTAGTGAGTTTCACATTGTTACATTTAGGAAGAATGTTAAAGAGTAGTATGTGGAAAATCTGAAGCCATTTTTCTACAAACTCTCAATCAGACTTGGATGGAAAAAAAAATCCTGAAGAATGTACAAACTGAAAACCAATTTTTGTCTGTATAGCATCAACAGCAACGCTTGAGTCAGCTTTGTGTCAAGCCGCCATTTTCATTCAATCAATAGCGTCCCCCTGCACACATTCAGGGACCTGGTCGTGTCTTCAGATGAAACGGATTGTAGGAAAAGAAGCAGAAAGGAAAAGGAAAAAAGTTCCGCCGGACCTCGGGAGCCGGCCGCCTATGTCATGTGCGACCTTTGGCCACACCAGGGCAATAGTGAAGCTGCAGCAGGTGCAAATAAGCTTCAGACAGTCTTACAAGCACTGCTCAGAACTCTCAACTGAGGCACTCAACATCCAGGACTTGCCATTCGGATCTTGGCGCCTTGTGCTGGTTCCGACCTATTCACACATCGGTCCACTACTGACATCACCTCATAAGCCAACGGGGCACCCCACGCCGACTTTCGGCGCAGCATTGTAGGATGGCCACACCAGTGCGGCAACTTGCTGGACACAACCTCGGTGCCATCCGGATCTCGGCGCGTTCGACTCACTGTACCGCAAGAGTGACCGCAACTCAGCTGGACACGCCGTCTTTCGGCGCAGCATTGTAGGATGGCCACACCAGTGCGGCAATTTGCTGGACACCACCTCGGTGCCATCCGGATCTCGGCGCGTTCGAGTCACTGTACCGCAAGAGTGACCGCAACTCAGCTGGACACGCCGTCTTTCGGCGCAGCATTGTAGGATGGCCACACCAGTGCGGCAATTTGCTGGACACCACCTCGGTGCCATCCGGATCTTGGCGCGTTCGAGTCACTGTACCGCAAGAGTGACCGCAACTCAGCTGGACACGCCGTCTTTCGGCGCAGCATTGTAGGATGGCCACACCAGTGCGGCAATTTGCTGGACACCACCTCGGTGCCATCCGGATCTCGACGCGTTGTGCTGCCTTCGGCCTATTCGCACATCGGTCCGCTACTGACGCCGCCTCACGTGCCAACGGATTTTCTACGCTTTTTGTAGCCCTATGCCGCATAACAGGTCATGTGACTTGTTTATAAAACTTTTCATTGGATCATTTTACTTTTGGTTTCCTAAAGATGGAAGGCTTGGTCATATGACCTAAAAATAACACTTTTCATTGGTTTAGAACATTTTTTTTTCCCAAACGATGAAAGCCCCACCTTGTTTCTGGATCATTCAGACTGAAGCTGGCGTCAGCATGAGAGCACCACCATCTCGTGGCTCCGTCGTGGTCATTCCGCGAGCAATCATGGCAGCCGCTCCCCACCGGAAGCCTGCGGGAGTCGGGGGCCCCCAAGACTTTTGTAGAATCTTCACGGCTGAGGGGACGCTTTTCGAGAATGGAGCCCAAGCCCTAGCAGGCAAGCGTCCGAGTTACAAGGTGTCCCAGGGCCATTTCAGTGGACCAGGCCCAAAACCGAAGAGCCGTCCGCCATTTTAAGAGTCATGTGGCAGGCGCCTATCGCTGCACTGCAAGAGTGGGAGCAACTCAACAACATGGTGAGCGAGACGCTGTAGCCGCAAGAGCGGGCGCAACTCAGCTGGATGGCCGCCACCTGGGGAGGCCCGTTCACGCCGCCTCCCCCACGCCCCCCCTCCCCGGGCCGCCGCACGCAAATTTTCGGAGCAGCATTGTAGGATACCAAAACCAGTGCGGCAGTTTACTGGACATCACCTGGGTGCCATCAACATCTCAGCGCGTTCTGCTGCCTTGGGACTATTCGCACAACAGACCGCTACTGACGAGGCCTCCCCCCGCCCCACCCGGGACGCCCCACGCCAATTTTCGGAGCAGCATTGTAGGATCCCAAAACCAGTGCGGCACCCAGGCGACATCACCTGGGTGCCGTCCAGAACTCTGCACGTTGTGCTGCCTTGGGACTATTCGCACAAAAAACAGCTTCTGACCATTGTTGCTTTTTTGGGTGAAAAATGTTTAAATGTTTTTACAGTTTTTGTTCCGTTCATTATAGTTAAAAGTTAATAAAGTTTTAAAATCTAACTTTGTTGGAGTGCTATATATGTTTAAAAAATCGAGTGAATAGGGCCTTGAATCGGGTTATTGTCATGTGTGGGCTTTGCAAGTGTACTGCTACAAGATCGGACATTTCAAACTCAAATGCACGTTCTTTTTCTTACCTTTCCGAAGCATGGAGCGCAATAGCAGGCAGAGAAAGGGTGATGCACGTGTTGAACACTGCCTGGCCTGGCAAGTTGCTGGCAGTGCCCCCCCCGCCCGCTCCTGAAAGAGGGCACACACACACCGCCGCCCGAGTACTTCACAAATCTTTAAAAGACCATGCGCTTGTTCATGAGGCTTAAATGGTTTATCACCCCTTCTAGAACTCCTGCATCGACCCTCTGACGTTTCCTGGAAGAATTAGCACGTAACACAATACCAAGCCCTGTCAGCTGAAACCCCCGAGAAATCATGGGGCATATTATCAAGGGGGTTTATTTCCGCTTTTTTGGCTTTAAAAGCCAAAAAAAAAAGAGATAAAATTATCTCCCTATTACCAAGCTGTCGCTAACACCAGTTAGTGACAGCTAAAAGGAGATAGCGACCATCTTGGGCCCCGCTTTGCATATCAGTGATATTTATCACTAATGACATGCAAAGTGGGCGTGCCAAGATTTTAGCGACTGGAAACAGTCCCTAACCATCGCTATCTCCTATTACCAACTTTTGGAGATATTCGCGCTAAGCGCGAATATCTCCAAAACCTAACACCTGCCCTGAGCAGTTTTAGCCATGTTATCCAATGGGAAGTGGATAACATGGCTAAGAGCATTTGCTGGATAATGCATGAATATCGCTGACTATTCAACGATATTCATGCATTGCGGCCGTTTTTTATCGCATTTGCGATAAACCTTGCTAATAGCAAGGTTTATGTGCGATAAAATTCGCCGATGTGCGGCGATAATTTTTGTCTCTAAACAAGTTAGAGACAAAAATTATCGCTAGTTGTTGGTAATATGCCCCCGGGTTTTTGCTTGCAGGAATCGGGAGGCGGGAGACTAGCACTGAAATCAGTAGTCTCACGCCTGAATCGGGAGGGTTGGCATGTCTGGATACTCTACAGCTGGGGCCATAAACTACATCCGCAGGGCTAGGTGATAGCCTAGGTCCGGCCTGGACAATCGGACACAGAGGAAGAGGAGTGTCAGAGGGTGCGGTAGTGAATAGGGTGAAAGGGAGGTGTCGGGCGGGCACAGGTGTGATTCTCAGAGAAGAGCAGCGCAGATGGGGGGAAGTATATGGCCCATGCATGAGAGAAAGAGCGGGGGTGACCAGTGCGTGGGGGAGATGCTTGCGAGGGTGGGGAGCCATGCTGAGGATCGGCGGCGTGCAGAGAGTGGCCCTGGTCAAGGCATCTAAAATGGCTGCCGTGCACGACAAAATTGTGGCATTGGACAAAAACGCAAGATGGCGCAGACAATGTTTATCAATAAGGATTCATTTATAACAAAATATTTACTCGCAGTGACAAAATGGTGGTCAACACTTCCTGATTTCCATCGAATCGAACGTTAACAAACGTCACGCAGCAAAAAAAAAAAAAAAAAGCTCACGCACAGAACAGTTTTTAGCCATGTTATCCAATGGAAGGTGGATAACATGGCTAAGAGCATTTGCTGGATAATGCATGAATATCGCTGACTTTTCAGCGATATTCATGCATTGTGGCCGATGTGCGGCGATAATTTTTGTCTCTAAACAATTAAAACGAAGCACAAAATGGCGAATTCCCGTTTCGCTACCAGTTTGCGGCCCAGTTCGCGGCCCGTGAAGCGCTTCTACCGTGAAAAATAATTTTTTTTTTATTTTCCCCACGGGACCCTTTAATAACCCCAACAACATTCCTAGGGGGTCAAGAGGGGTATACCTTGCCCCCTTTCAATAAATTCCCCCTTCGTTTTTCACCTCTTCTTCTCTCTCTTTCCTACCGAGAGATAAGATGGCGGCCGCTCCGGACTGTTTAGAATGTTGACAGACACCGGAGAGCCAATCAGCTTTCTGCGCGCAAAGTTCCGTTTCGCGAAAAGTAAGCTGACCGGATCGCTGCCCGGAGCGCTGTTACAGATATATATCTTGTTTTGAACGTTAATTTCTCAAAAACTACTGGAGCACATATATTGAGACCTAGCAAAGGCACATCGGGCTAACAGTCCCTACAATTTTGCCAAGTTTCGTGCAAATCCATTCAGCCGTTCGAGCTAAAAGTGAGTCCAACCGCCCTATGGAAATTAACATGGGGAAAACGCGTTTTGGGACCCCCCTTTTTTCTCGGCCCCCCCTTGACGAAACCCCCCCAAATTTTCAAGGTCTGCTCAGAAACAAAATGTGCCATTTTCCTGAAAATTTCAGCCGATTCCGTCCACAAACGCCAAAGTTATTAGACATAGAATTTTCAAAAATCCCATAGGGAAAAAATCCTAACTATATATACCTACTGACGATAGCCAGTAGGTAATATATATATATATATATATATATATTATAAATATATATATATATATATATATAGGCGTTATGTCAAAGATGTTTTCAATAATATGAATGAATTAACTCTGATTTTAGAGTTTTATATATATTGTTATTTTATATAGAAATATTTTATCGTATTTTATATACTTGTTCTTAAAAGCATATGTTTATGTCTTTTAGCTAGTATTTACGATTTACCATTTGGTTTGTATCCAGGATTCATTGTAATTTCAAGAGTATTTTGTCTGTTTTTACTTCTGAGGCAATTTAGCCGAACCAGGAAGTGTATTTATATATACTGAGCACTAAGTCTGGGGTGTCATGTGATCAAAGCTGCTTCCCTGCAGCCGAAACGCGTCATGCTGGCGAACACCATAATGAAATAAAGATTCATGCACTGAATTGCTGACTCACAGCACGTTTTTGTGGTCTGTACCTGTTTCAGGATTCTGAGGATTCAGTATTTGTTCTGATATATATATGTTACTAGTATTCACTATTTAGCAATACTACAGAAAGTTCCAAACTATACTTGTGTTCCAGAAAAGAGAGTATAGCGATGAGGCTTGAAGTAGTTATTCGAAATGTTGGGCATATGTGTTCTTAGGAAATATTGATGCTTATATGCGTTTATTTTTCATGAATTCCCCGTTTCCTATTAAAGTACAGAGAGATGGAAATATTGCTAAGGTATAGCCATTCACAATTACAGTTATATTTACAATCTTTAATGGCACTTTACTTAAGATATATTTTCATCTTGTACCAATACACTAGTTTTGCAGACCTCTTAGACCCCTGAAATGATCTAGGAGAGAGTCCAGTGTCTATGTCTTATACGGATCTCCTTGATGTGTGCTTTGTGTTTTCAGTTTCAGCCCCTCCCCTACTTCATTTTATCTATTCATATATTACAATGCACATTTTTAATTTATAAAAGTGTGCTTCCTTTAGTATTAATTGTCTAATTATAGGTTAATAGCGCATTAGTTGTGTAACATATGTAGTAATGTGATTAGGGCCACCTAACTAACTCAGATTGGAATCTTGGTCCTAATAAGGATAAGCTTGAGGCTAGAAAATGGAGGGATTTGGGTTTATGACTATAAATTGGATTCATACCTTGGTGCTCTGATTTAATGAATGCTATTTGAACACCGTCAAATATAGTGCAATTGTTTGTGTAATCGCCTTTCTATTTACTACCATTCTGTTTTTATACTGACATCCATACATAAAATCTGCATTGTTTTGGTCATTTATTTTTTGTAAAGTCTTCTTTTAAATACAGTGTATATCTGCACTAAAGGGGCTTCAGAACCTGCTAATATAAACAATCTGATAAATAATCGCAAAGGACAGATCGTTGCACTAAGCACACTATCCTATAGTAATGCATAGATGGTTCAGGGTTTACAGGTTTAAATCCAATTTTTTAAAGAATCTTGCTGTTTTCCCGAATAGGAAATATACACCTGCACTATTTAGTGTGGATAGAAGCTGAGCAACCAGGTAGACCTGCATAATATCTGGGTACAATTCCAGTTGTGTCAGGAGCCATGAGACCATTACAGTCCGCAGGCTAGAGCCCAAAGACCAAAGTACTTCCGCAGTGAAGGAGCAGCAGGATTGCTTGCCTGCCTGCACCTGTTGTGAACCTGAACAGTTTGAACCCACCCGGTGCTCTTTGGTTGCCTGTATTAACACCTTTCTATCCCTAGCTCAGCATAGAGAGGTTTACTTTGTTCTCATCCCCCTGGGGTTATGTTCCATTGGCAGTGTTCAGTCACTCTGATGGTGAAACTATTTCAACCTTCTTCCTAGTTCTTAATGTTCGAGAGACATTCTAATTAAAATATACAGTGAGATCAAACATTAAATTCACCCCATCTCTCTCAGGGTGCACAAAAATGGATATCATTTTGATTCAACTCACTCTTTGAGATGTGAGCCATAATGTTTGGTTACTCCAAATGAACATTATAGTGGTTTTTGACCCACTAATACAACAGCACCCATTTTAATATTAGGTAAATTACTACTTATTGAAAATAGGTAAGGCATTTGTCTATTTGTGCTAGGCAAAAAATAAAGCAGGAAAACATCGATTTTTTTTATTATTTAGAACATTCGTCCTGCATATGTTTGCACATTCTCCACTTTTTGAATATGTTGCACATCTAGTACATTTGTTGTGCTTGTATATTTGAATCTATGATCCATCAAGTGGCATCAATCTGGAGTAATGTTGAGTTAAGTGCATGCACACATTAAATGGAGCACTTTTAAAGTTAGATGGATTCTGAGAGGTTGACATGTAAGGAAATACGTACCATTTTAGCAACTGTTTTATGAACTACTTTTTTCTTTGCTGAAGAGCACTTCACACAAGCGCTTATGTTTTCACTCATATTGAGCTCCATTGCTGTAAACAGGCCTGTAAAGCTTGTTCTTCTCTCGTCACATTTGCCGTGCATTTAAAGACCAAGGTCAAATGTCAAACAGATTCATCAGCCTGTCATTGGAACTAGCCACAGCCATCCAGCTCACCTTTACAGGGATATAAAGTATTTTGCATGACTCACCACAGCCACGTCCCGCTCTGTTCTGTTGTTCTGGTTGTGATTAGACTTTTTGTTTTTCCTCATTTTGCCAATGTCAGCCGTATTGCTCGGCTCGACGGGGATACAGTTGCCAGCACCCTCCATGCCCTTGACACCGGATGTCACTCTGCCTGCAGCCAGACATTGCCGATGGACATCCAAGGCCCCTTTTCCTGCTGGAACATCCACTGCACCTTTGCTTGCTAACGCACACCAGGCTCACCCACTGCATGACCGACAAACATCAGCCGCCTCAACTGCATCCTGCTGCACACACGTTCCCTCCACAAACATGTTGGACCTGCTCTTCTCAGTCTCAGTCGACCCCAACATCACATTGCTCACAGAAATCTGGATGAGCTCCACCTTGATCCCGGGTATCACCAACACCATCCCAGATGGCTACAATATCATCCACAAGGACAGCATCCACAAACCGGGGGGAGGCATCGCCATCGTACATCCAAGAACCCCACACCTCACCGCCGACGACCTCTCAACACACATTGAATGACCTCCACTTCCAGATCCAAACCAACCAAAACACCACCCTCCACAGCACCCTCGTCTACAAACTCCTTCCTGGACCTTGTCTACCCTTCCACGATTCCATCATTGACCTCAGCGCACCCCACACCCTCACCTCCACATACTACATCCTCCTTGGCGACCTCAACTTTCACCTGGACAACTCCAACGACAAAAACAACGCGTCCCTGCTGCAGCATCTCACCACCATTGGATTCAAACAACTGGTTACCTCCACTATCCACTCAGCAGGACATATGCTCGACCCCATCTTCTCCACCAGCAACATCATCACCTTCAGCCACACCACCAAACTCCTGTGGATAGACAACTGCTGCGTCCACTTCTTCACCAAACCCACCGTACACCACCACGCTCACCGCTATCCTCACAGAAGTTGGAGCAAGGCCACCAAAGAATAGCTCACCACCTCCTTCAGCAAAACCCCTCCACCGACATCCAACAATACCAACACCTCAGCACGCTCAACTGCACCCTGCAAAAAAGGATCAATGCCAACGCACTCAATTGTAAATAACTTTTTGCTGTGATAAAAGAATTTGCCAGACCCAGCACAGAGATATCATACATTCCCCCCTCCTAAGACTTCTGCAACAACCTCATCACCTACTGGTACCCCAAGATCAAGGAGATATACAACAGCTCCAACATCATTGTTTCCCAAGACCCTCCAACCCCACCCGCAACCACCCCACCCCATGGGGCCAGACCCCAACAGATCTTGCTCAACTGAACTCCTTTCACTGTGGACGACACACTCAAGATCATGAAGAGCATCCACTCTGGAGCACCCTCAGACCCCTGTCCGCATCACATCTTGAACAGAGCAGCCACCACCATCGCTCCTGAACTCTTCTGCATAATTAACTGCTCCATCTATTCGGCCACCTCCTGGAAGACTGGAAACATGCAGCGATCAACCCCTTGCTGAAGAAACCCTCTGCCAACCTGATGGACCTGAAGACCTTTAGACACATCTCTCTTCTCTCCTTCCCAACCAAGGAAATTGAGAAGGACGTTAATGCCCAAATGTTTGAGTTCATCGAAGCCAACCATATCCTGGACATCTCCCTATCAGGCTTCCAAAGCAACCACAGCCCTGAGACCACCCTCCTCGCCTCCACAGATGATGCCAGTGCCCTGCTCGACAGAGGCAAGACCACAGCCCTCATCCTCTTGGACCTTTTGGCCGCCTTCGATACCGTCTCCCACAGCACCCAATGTACAAGACCCCACAACGCCAGCATCCGCGTCAAAGCCCTGGAATGGATCGGCTCCTTACTCACAAGCTGAACAGAGAATCAGACTAACTCTATTCCTCTCTGAACCCACGGAGATCAGCTGTAGAGTGACTCAGGGCTCCTCCCTGAGCCCCACTCTTTTCAACATCTACATGGTCCCCACTCGCAGCCATCATCAGGAACCACAGACTAAACATAGTATCCTAAGCAGACGACACCCAGCAGATTCTCTCCGTCAACAATGAACCCTCAGTCACAACTTTCACAATCGGATGAATGCTCTTGTCACCTGGATGAAGAACAGCTGCCTCAAACTCAATTCAGGAAAGACAGACAACCTCATCATGGGTTCCAACCCCTCGGCCTGGGACGACTCCTGGTGGCACGCAGCACGTGGAACCCTTCCTCCACCCTTCCCACACCCATGGAACATCAGCATCATCCTGGACTCCTCGATCACCATGAGCTGCCAGTAAATACTGTCTCATCATCCTGCTTCCACACACTACACCTGCTCTTAAAGATTTCCAAGTGGATCCCCTCAGAGTCCAGAAAGACGGCCACCCATGCACTCATCAGTAGCAGAATAGACTATGGCAATGAAATCTACGCCAGCATCACCCGGAAACTCCTCTATACAGTCCAGAACATTCAGACGCCTCCGCCAGACTCATCTCGACATCCTCCACCGCAGCCACATCACCAGCCACCTGAGAGACCTCAACTGGCTCCCAGTCAACAAACAAATCACCTTCTAGCTCCTCACACACACCTACAAAGCCCTAGAGGACGCAGGACATGCTTACCTGAACCAAAGCCTCACATTCCACGCACCCACTAGAAACGTCAGCTCCACTCAACTGGCTACCGTCCCACGTTTCCACAAGACCACAGCTGGAGGAACAGCTATGGGAGAGCTTGCCCCCCGTGCCGCCCTTTGATGTGATTCATCACAATCATAGACAAACCTGTCTTGGTCTTTAATCACCCACACCGGGACCCCACAGTATTCATTACCTCCATGAATCCGACTCACAGTGGATCATACTTTGAAGACAGTGGTAATTACAATTTACCTTTTTTCCGGGCTGTCCCTGTGTTCTTTTTCATTCAGAGGAAGACCCTCCGCTACTACTAGCATTCTGCAAACTTTTGGTTCAAAACGTCGACGCGCTAGTCACAATCCTGACCCTACTTTCTCTGCTCCACGTCGAAAGGAAATTCAAATCCCCAGCGGATCAGAGATTCATCTAGGGATGGATGACATTTGAATGACCTTTTTAACCAGCAATACTACACTTTATATATCTTATTTGTACTTTGTCACTTCAGCACGTGTGCCGCTTTTTGTTTCTTACTTTTGACAGCCCCTTAGTGTCAAGTGACAACAATGTTTGAATAACTGTATCTTTCACTAATTTTTCTTATTTAATAAGAAAAAAAGCAATTCTATTGCCCGACAAAACCAATATTTCTCTGCATCTTTACACCCAGGTACTGAGGGGCACTGGGTTACCCCATTATACTAGATGGTCCCCTATTGGAATAATCAAATAACAATTTTTCCCTAGGATTCATTAGAGTGTTACCTAAAGATATCACAATAGTATAGTTGGCCAGAACAAAAAATGTTAAATAAATCAAATCACCACAAATTCATCTGTGATCCAAATCTTGTTCAGTATTTATCATAACCAGGACTCAACAAGATAGTACACACAAAGTAGGTGCTCCAATTGACGGTGCAGTGCAGGTGCAAGAGGTGAGCTACAAATATACAGCATATAAAGTGTAGGCAGTATTTTCAAATTGGACTATCAAATGAATCATAGGGGGCATTGTTGTTTGATGATTGTATTACCCAAGGTTTTTGGAATAATGGCTGCCCCATGTTTTAGATGAATGGTCCCCTATTGGAGCAGACCCATCCCAGAGTGCCTGCATAGCCATTTTCAGCTTGCTTGTCATGGCTAAACCTAAACATCGTTCGCAGTTGATTACAATGATTTATGATTCACCGCAATTATTCTGATCATGCCGAGTTTGTCACAGAAGCGAATGCCCTGACATTGAAACTACAAAAGAGGGGGCATCCTTCAAACACCATTAAAAAAGCAACGAAACTAGCACCGAATGCCAACCGCGAATCCCTTCTGGCCACAACAAACAGAACGAAGACAAATAAACCTGTCTTCGTTTCGACCTTCAACATGGCATCCCAGCAGATCAGACGTCTGGTCCTGCGAAATTGGAAGATTCTGAATACAGGTGGACTACACCTAGAGAAGCCACTCTTTTCATTCAGGCGGAACCAAAACCTAAAGGACCTACTGGTCCACACAAGACCGAGAGTCACTAATATGATTACAGACACCAGATCAGTGACCGGTCTTCCTAGACTGATGGGCCATACATGATGTGGTTCCTGCAGTGTCTGCACCTTGACATCCAATACCAAACAACTGGATATAGGCCTTCACACCCCCTGGGAACAGAGATCTCATGCCAACTGCAATTCCTAGGAGGTGATCTACTTGATCACATGCCCTTGTAATACATTTTACGTGGGGATCACAAGTAGGAAGGTACGCACTTGGATCACTGAGCACCAGAGTACTATACGGTGTGGAACAACAAATACCAGAATGACAGCCCATTTTGTAGCAATGGGACACTCTGCTGATGACCTTAAATGGACTGTCATTGAGAAACTGAACTTAGGCAGACACATGGCAGATGAACACCGCATTCTCCTACATCGAGAACAGAAGTGGGTCTACCACCTGAAAAGTTATGTCACGGGCCTGAATGATGACATACCGTGGCAAACATTGGGCAGGCGGTAGCTCTTTTCTGTTGGGGATGGAATGTCAGAATGGCTGTAGATGAACTGTACATACAAAAGGGATAAAACCATATAGTTTGGCACCATGAGACTTGCTTCTTAATCTGCTATGAAACTATCTACACACACCGAGGGCTCACGAGATCACATTAGGGACCGACAATAATGATGTAGTCTTTGGAGAACCCGTGTGGGATGCCTGCCTTTTATGACACACGCTGACCTGTGCATGGGTTGTATTGGTGTGGTTAGCTTACTGCATTGTTCTCTAATCGAGGTGGTCGGAGGTCCGAGGCACACGTGGAGTCTGTGTCACAGCAGGGGCATTCGGATTTGGTGCGGCTTTCATCTGTGCACGTGTCCTTTTTGGGGAAGTCAAGCGTGCTACAGGTAGATGCCTAGGATTGGTGGCAACGGACTACCATTCCGGCTACTGGTGAGCATAGGACTCTATTTCCCATGGTTCTGCGGGGTCACACGCACTACGGAATGACATAGGACGCCTACTGACGCATTTCGGGGAGGGCATGACCTGTGGGAGGGTCTCCCAGGCTATTTCAACTCCTCACAACAGACCGCCAGCATCTACGCGGCGATCCAAAGACAGGCAGGCAAACGAGATGTCGTCCTCGGAACAGTAAAGAGTTAAAGAGAGGCTCAGGGTAGTATTATCACCTGCTATTCTCGAGGCATGCAGCGTTGCTTGAGCTGACGCCATCATGTCATGAGGTTGTAGGCTCATATATCTTACTCACGGTGGCTCACATCTACAACATCTTGAGCAAAACGTAACCACAGCCTGGGTGCTAGACGCTTCCTTTATTTTGGTATTTCCCTTCACTACAGGTTGCGTTCTTGGGACACCAACCTGCAGGACGCCATGTCGAGTTTACTTCCTTTATAAACTCGGTGAGTGATTTGCATGACAGTGAGTCCGTGTCGCTCCCAGTGATGCTGCTTGTGGGGCATATAGACTATAATTAAGCATGATTACCGGAGAAAGAGGGCGGATGCATGAAGATATGTAGTTTGATTTTGATTATTACATTGCACAACAGGCTTTATTTCATTTTATCTCATGTTATATGATCTTGTGGGTGCTAAATATGGTATCCCCGAAGACCACAGATAAAAGAAAGAAACTTTCCATTATGACTAAGGGGGTTGTGACAATGCGATTATATTCTTTTTGCCCCCCCCTTGGGGTACTAACAATAGACTCATAGGGGATTTTGTTACCATTCCAGCATATGTTTCCCTTGTTGTTGGGATCCCCTCCATACATGTTGATTCAACTGGAATCCCATGCGATCAGTGAATTGGTAGTTTGACCGAATTACGGTGTGACCAATAGTGGGACGGGTAGCAACACATGTCCTGAAGAAGACCGGGGTGACCTCTGTGGCAAAGTAAGTCGGTTGTTTTGAGAATCTTGACGTTTTTCTTGGAAAAATTACCCATCCTTTCATTTCTTTTAATCCTGGTTGTGGAACCTGTTAATAAAGTTTTTGTTTGGTATCCACAAACCAGCATTAAACACTTTCCCTTTAACTGCACGTGTTGTGGACCTATTCCAGTCACAGGGTGATATCCACTGATCGCTATTTGATTTATATGTATACATTTGTCTTATGGTCTTTTTATGTTAAAACCCCCCTCCCTATGCTCCGTCCAGAGTGTGGCTACACCTGGTCGTATTGTAAGTAGATCCGATGATGAAGCATGCCACATACTTCGGTGTGTGAATGAGGGCAGTATTCTCAAAACAAAGGATTTTTTGTTTTGTGGGATGTATAGGGGGTTTCTTTCTTCTTCTTGTATTTCTCTCTACCCCTCTATGTGTGTACAACAATGTTTGAATAATTGTATCTTTCACTAATGTTTCCTATTTAATAAGAAAAAAGCAATTCTATAGCCAACAGAACCAACATTTCTCTGCATCTCCACACCCAGGTACTCAGGGGCACTGGGTTACCCCATTATACTAGATGGTGCCCTATTGGAATAATCAAATACCAAGGTTTCCCTAGGATTCATTTGAGTGTTACCTAAAGATATTACAATAGTATAGTTGGCCAGAACAAAAAATGTTAAATACATCAAATCATCACAAATTCATCTGTGATCCAAATCTTGTTTAGTATTTATCATAATCAGGACTCAACAAGATAGTACAGACAAAGTAGGTGCTCCGATTGATGATGCAGTGCAGGTGCAAGAGGTGAGATAAAAATATACAGCATATAAAGTGTAAGCAGTATTTTCAAATTGGACTATCAAATGAATCATAGCGGGCATTGTTGTTTGATGAATGTATTACCCAAGTTATTTGGAATAATGGCTGCCCCATGTTTTAGATGAATGGTCCCCTATCGGAGCAGACCCATCCAAGAGTGCCTGTATAGCAATTTTCAGCTTGCTTGTCATGGCTAAACCTAAACAGCGTTCGCAGTTGATTACAATGATTTATTGCACTCAGCCAAAAGCAGTGATTTATTGTTTTTCTTAAAAATCTTATCTCTGGATACCGTCAGCGTCTTCTATGGGAAGCTGCACAGCAACAACAAAAAACACACACAAATGGCACCAACATATACAAATATGTTCATAAAGAAGATGACAAAATAAACAAAATGGAATGGGAAGGGAAGAACACTCAGTCATGTGTGTATGGTACATATTATTGCTATTTTTCTAATTTGGAAAGGCGCAGAACCAACTTATGGAAACACAACCAAATTAAATGAAGCAGATCCAAAAATCAAACTCACACAAACAATAAGCTAAAAAAGAAATAATGTTTCTTGATGTCTGAGTAAGAGATAATAAAAGAGTGGTATACCTAAATGTATCAGAAACACAGATCGAAAAACACTATAACAATATAGAAGCTTTCACTGTAACATTGTAAAAATATGAAAGCTTTTGCGGTTAAGAAATGAAAGCTTTTACTGCAACAGCAAAGAAATGAAAGAATTTGCTGTAACACTAAAGAAATGAAAGCTTTAACTGTAACAGTAAAGAAATGAAAGAGTTCACTTAACACTGTAAAGAAATTGAGGATTTCACTGTAACACTGTAGAGAAATTAAAACTTTTATTGTAACTGTAAATCCATGAACGATTTCACTGTAACACTAAAGAAATTAAAGCTTTTACTGTAACACTAACTAAATGAAAGCTTTCACTGTAACAGTAAATAAATGAAAGCTTTCATTAACTGTAAAAACATGAAAGCTTATACTGTAAAGATGTGAAAGCTTTCACTATAACACTGTAAAGAAACAAACGCTTTCACTGTAACACTCAAGATATGAAAGCTTTCACTAACTCTGTAAAGATATAAAAGCTTAGGCTGTAACACTGTAAAGATATGAACGCTTTAACTGTTTGTGTAAAGAAATGAAAGCTTTCACAGTAACAGTAAAGAAATGAAAGATTTCTCTGTAACACTAAGAAATGAAAGATTTCACTGCAACACTGTAAAGAAATGAACATTTTTACTGTAACAGTAAAGAAATTAAGGCTTTTACTGTAACAGTAAAGAAATTAAAGATTTCACTGTAACACTGTAAAGTTAAAGCTTTCACTGTAACACTAAAAATATGAAAGCTTTCACAATAACACTGTAAAGAAAAGAAAGTTTAGCCTGTAACACTGTAAAGATGTGAACGCTTTCACTATTAGTGTATAGGATTGAAACTTTCCCCGTAACAATGTAAAGATATGAACGCCTTCATGGTTAGTGTAAAGAAATGCAAGCTTATGCTGTAACACTAAAAAAAATATAGCTTTCACTGTAACAATGTAAAGATATGAAAGTTTTCACTAACTCAGTAAGGATATGAAAGTTTACGCTGCAACACTGTAAAGATATGAACACTTTTACTGTTAGTGTAAAGAAATTAAGCTTTCACTATAACACTAAAAAATTAAAGCTTTCACTGTAACAATGTACAGATATGAACACTTTCACTCTTAGTGTGAAGAAGGGAAAGCTATCACCGTAACAATGTATAAATATGAATGCTTGCACTTTAAGTGTAAAGAAATGAAAGCTTTTACTGTAACACTGTAAAGAAATGAAGGATTTCACTGTAAAGATATGAAAGCTTTCACTGTAACAGTGTAAAGAAATTAAAGCTTTCATCCAAAATCGTGAGTCAAAATCTTCATAATATGACAGGCATATCAGACAAAAAGAACAGTCTCATGCAAAACATATGTACTAACACAAAAAACATGGCTGACAGAAAAACTGCTACCAAGAGGTTACCCAGACACAAAACTACAAACAGCAGGACAGAAGAGCAATGAAAAAACTGAAGATTTGTTTAAGAAATAAAAATTGCCAGAAGACAAATAAATTACCATAGACTAACATTTTCGAAACAAAGTCGGAGAACCAACAAACTGTGCCTGAGGCCACTTTGAAGGCAGGTGGCGCAATAGAAATGTATTTCATCCTCACCCTGGATCTGACAGGAGAAGAGAGTGAAGGAGAGATTACTTGTAGAGAAACAGATCTGTGCATAACCACTACTTTCAAATATGGTCTCAATATTGATTTACCCTGGGAAAATGCCATTATTTGAATATCTTGCTAAGGTAAATATTAGATACAATATGTTGTCAAAGTGATAAGAATGAAATACTGCATTGATAGATACTTAGCTTATAAATAGGCAAGTTAGGTTAGGCTCTCATGTACTAGGTTAGGGTCTCATGTACCAGTAGAAGGGTCACCAAAAATATATAGATAATCTGATTTGGGCATACTGTATATGGGATCACTGATGGAGTAATATATACAAAGTGCTCGTTTCCTAACAGGAAATGTTACTAATTAGTTGATTTGCCTGTTAATAATTTTTGTAATAATTCGGGTCAGTGATAAATTGAATTATATATTATGTATTGTCGCCAATATGATCATTATATTCTATAAAGTAGACATTTTAGGAATAAAAGCATCAACATTTTTTAAATTGGTAAATGAAAGAGATAATAGAAATTAATATGGAATGACATCATAGATTTAGTAGAAAAAAATTTAATATGACAACTATAGATAACACATGGGCATGAAAATAAGGCCCAACGGTCTAGTTGTTTGGCCGCTTTGAAGTGACACTCGATTTCGCACCAATAGAAATATTCGCTCACAAAGATGACTTCATTTCACGTATACACAATACGGTCATCATGCGACCCGTAATACGGTCTGGCTTGCACTATTCAAACCATAGAGTAGAGGCTCATGTTTCTTTATAGCGATATCCAAGCCAGTACTTATCCAGGGTTATCAGAGTCCAAGGCCAAACAAAATAGGTAAGCGCAGCAAAATAAGAGTCTGAGGAAGCTTTAACATAGATAATTGAAACAGTGGTTAGAACATGTTTCATCTTTCTCTAATTAGGATTGTGGTTCGAAACACGAAAGGATAGCCCATCTAGCAGCACATACCGTGTATTTATTTATATATGTCTAACGCTGATTTGAATATAAAAGGTAAGCCTTAGAGTTTAAATAGCGAAAATGATACATTAGCAAGATAAACCACACAAAAGGAACACTTATTAAAAATAACAGAATTTTTGTATTCTACAAATAGAAGCCTGGTTTTTATATAACAGAGGATTGCCAATCCAGCAGTGTCTCACCACGTTATCTCCATTTAATAAATAAACTGGTCCTCGCAATGCCCAGCCCTCCCGCATTACTTACGACGCCTCCACCCTCCTAGCCCTTAACCCCGGCCGCTCCCCCAACTGCGTCCAAGCCGCTCCTGGACACACCCATGGACCCTTCTCATGCAACTCATGCAAATTCGACGGCACCAAGACCAACTCCTCATCCACCGACACCAAGCAGAGACCCAACACCAACCACCTAAAATGCATCCTGCTCAACACCCTCTCAGTCCACAGACACGCCATCGAACTTTGGAATCTACTAGACACCATCTCTCCCGATGTCGCCTTCCTGACAGAAACATGGATGACCGCCTCATCAGCCCCTGACATCACCATTGCCATCCCGGAAGGATACAAGATCATCCGTAAGGATCGCATCGACCAAACAGGAGGAGGCATCGCTATCGTCCACAAGAACTCCATCCGCATCTCAACCAGCTCAGACGTCAACCTAGCTAGCGCCAAACACCTTCACTTCCAGATCCACACCGACCCCAAGACCACACTCAGAGGCACTCTCCTCTACAGGCCTCCAGGACCCCGTGCAAAATTCTGCGACGTTATCACCGACTTCATCACCCCACACGCCCTCCCCTCCGAGGAATACATCCTACTGGGAGACCTCAACTTTCACCTGGAAAAGAGCAACAACAGCAACACCACCTCCCTTCGGGACAACCTCGCGAACCTCGGACTCAAACAACTTGTCTCTACGCCCACCCACATCGCAGGTCACACACTCGACCCCATCTTCACCTCCAGCAAACATGTCTCCTTCAGTCACACCACTACCCTCCAGTGGACGGATCACAGCTGCGTACACTTTTTCTACAATAAAACCACCACTCACAACCGACCTCAACCTACTCTACGAAGAAACTGGAACAAAATCACCATCGACCAGATCTCCTCTTCGCTTCTTCAAAACCCACCTACCCACTCCTCGAACCCCGACCAAGCAGCATTTAACCTCACCCAATGGCTATCCAACAGCGCCGACATCCTAGCACCGCCGAAAAAACGTCAAATCAAACTTGGCAGCAAAAACGCCTCCTGGTTCAATGATGATCTTAAGAAATTCTGTCGCTCCCTGGAGAAGGCCTGGAAAAAAGACCCAAACACCAGCACCAGGGACGCCTTCAAAAACGCCACCTGTTACACCACCAACTGATCCGGACTGCCAAGAAAGCCGCATTCAAAGACCGACTAGACAACAACGCCCACAACAGCAAGGAACTATTCAACATCATCAAAGAATTCACCAACCCCTCAGCCAACTCCAACGACATCACCCCCTCGCAAGCCCTCTGCGACTCCCTAGCCTCATTCTTCCACAACAAAATTGCAGACATCCACAACAGCTTCGACATCCAACCCGGAAACTATCCCACCCAATCTTCTGCCGTACCTGCACCCCCCTCGAACATCCTTAACAACTGGAACCCAATCTCCACCGAGGACACCATCCGCCTGATGAACTCCATCCACTCAGGATCCCCCACAGACCCATGTCCTCACCACATTTTCAACAAAGCAGACTCCATCATAGCACCACACCTCCGAGACGTCATCAACTGCTCCCTCAACTCCGCAACCTTCCCGGAAAGCTGGAAACAAGCCGAACTCAGCGCCCTCCTGAAGAAACCCACAGCTGACCCCACCGAACTCAAAAACTACCGCCCTATCTCACTCCTTCCATTCCCGGCCAAAGTCATCGAAAAAGCGGTCAACAACCAGCTAGCCGCATTCCTCGAAACCAACAAATCCCTCGACTCCTCACAATCCGGCTTCCGAGCCAAACACAGCACGGAGACCGCTCTCATCGCAGCAACAGACGAAATTCGAACTCTACTAGACAACGGAGACACAGTCGCCCTCATCCTCCTCGACCTCTCCGCAGCCTTCGACACAGTCTGCCATAGCACTATCCTATAGTGCCTCAATAACATCGGGATCCAAGGAAAAGCACTGGAATGGATCACCTCATTCCTCACCGGAAGAACCCAGAGAGTCCGCCTCCCACCATTCAAGTCCGAGGCCACTGAAGTCATCTGCGGCGTACCCCAAGGTTCCTCACTCAGCCCCACCCTCTTCAACGTATACATGAGCCCCCTCGCAACAATCGCTCGCCAACACAACCTCAACATCATTTCCTATGCAGACGACACCCAACTGATCCTATCACTCACCAAAGACCCCAACACCGCCAAAACCAACCTACATGAAGGCATGAAAGAAGTAGCAGAGTGGATGAAGCACAGCCGTCTGAAACTGAACTCAGACAAAACAGAAGTCCTTATCTTAGGCACCTCCCCCTCCGCTTGGGACGACTCTTGGTGGCCAGAGGCCCTTGGAAAAGCACCCATCCCGACGGACCACGCACAAAACCTGGGCGTCATCCTGGACTCCTCTCTCTCGATGAACAGACAAGTCAACGCAGTCTCATCTTCTTGCTTCAACATCCTCTGCATGCTCAAAAAAACATTTCGCTGGATCCCCACCGAAACCAGAAAGACAGTCACCCATGCACTGGTACAAGTCGCCTGGACTACGGAAACACCCTATACGCCGGTATCACCGCAAAACTCCAGAAAAAGCTCCAACGCATCCAGAACGCATCAGCCAGACTCATACTAGACATCCCACGCAAAGACCATATCTCTAGCCACCTGAAAAACCTCCACTGGCTCCCCGTCAATAAGAGGATTACTTTCCGACTCCTAACCCACGCACACAAAGCACTCTACGTACTTGGACCCGAATGCCTCAACACACGACTTTCCTTCTACACCTCCCCTCGCCAGCTTCGATCTTCCAACCAAGCCCTTGCTACCATTCCTCGCATCAATAAATCCACCATGGGAGGTAGATCCTTCTCCTACCTCGCAGCTAAAACCTGGACCTCTCTCCCCACCCACCTACGTCTCACACAGAACCACCTAGCATTCAGAAAGCAACTTAAAACCTGGATATTCGACAAGTAACTCCCTTCCCCTCCTCAAGCGCCTTGAGACCCTCTGGGTATGTAGCGCGCTATATAAATGCCTGACTTGACTTGACTTGACTAAGATAAAAATCAAATAGGTTTGGTGATCACGAGAACATTATACCATAACATAACATAACAGGTGTATTTGTAAAGCGCACGATTACCAGTAGGTGTATTGGCGCTGTATAACAGATGTTTATTGTTACCCAACTCAATGGTACTCATTTTATCGACCTCAGATGGATGAAAGGCTGAGTGAACCCGCCGGGTTTGGACCTGTGACCAGGAGGTCAAACACAAGCCCCTGCAATAGACGCATTAGTCCACTGAGCCACCAGACCAGGCTGTATAATATATACACAAGTATGTTTTACACATAACAAGTAGGTGTGAGTTTTGGTAAACTATTTCATCTTTGCAAAATTTGAAGTTTTATCTTGTTAGGAGATACAAATTAACGATTAGCATGCGGTTCAGTTTTTATTGGTAGAAAAGAGTGGTACAAATTTTGAACATAACACAATCAGATAACATTTACATCAAAAAGTACTAATTATGTTCCTAACTTGCACATGTTTTCTGTCTTTGTGCTTTTAGATCTAATTCAAAATTAAGAAACTTTTTACAGTACACCCTTCCAACCTAAACAAATTAATTGATAACTTTCTTTAATATAAAGAATGTCCACTAATGCATCCATGTTACATTAATATAAGCTAGGATATATGGATATAAATCGTGTTCTAATTACATATTTGGACTATTACAGAGAGAAAAATGTCTCCAATATCCTGGTATCATCTCCGTAATTGCACAAAATAGAGACAAGTAAGCCATTAGATGTATAAAATAACACAGTTCTGTTTATCAAGCTTTTAGATAGATAATGGGTAAAGGATTTATTCTACTCTATGTATCTCCACTTTTTCTATGCTTTTCTATAGGTCCTTCTTTTTAACTAATATACTAGTGCACTTTATGTTTTAATTATGGGTGACATATGTATGCAACTATATCACAAGCAGGATGTAACAAAATTGTTAAATACGAAAAAGAATTGTTAAGAACAAGAAAACGTGTACAAATGTAATTGTTAATATTTTTCGGTTTACCCGTGGCATTTCCTGACGAAGGCACTACTGGCGCCGAAACGCCTGCCGAAGATAAATTTTCTGCCTCCTTTGTTTCTATATTGTATTGCCATTTTAATGTCAAATTCTATTTCAGCACTGGTTATGTAACTTCATCAAATCTATGTCTTTTTAAACAATTAGTCATTGTATTTGAATGTCAAGTTTGTTTTTTGTAATTAAAAACACATAATTACATTATATATGATAGTCACACTGAACTCTTCTCTTGTATTGAATCTGTTTCATTGTGAGAGGCTGTATATTGCCTTGGAATTTTTATTTTCAATTGCATAACCATTGGGACGCACCACTAGACGCATCCTCTTACCTCACTGTTTATAATGGAAGGCAACTGTGAATAGCCATTCATTGAAGAGCAGCGAATCAAGAGTGCATGCACCTCCTTTAACTTGCCCTTGGACAGTAGCCATCTCGCAGACTCAGGAAGCCACCTGTTTGGGAAGAGAAAAGACTGAAGCAAAAATAATGCAGATGTACTGTTCTTGGAATTTCATATGTTTAGAGAGTAAAGATGAACGAAGAATCAGGAGAAAGAAACACACAGTGACAGGCCTGGATTTAAGAGATCACTGTCACAGAGACTAGGGTACATGTTTATTATTAAGTCAGGAGAGACAATGCTGGTACTGACTGGTTGGGAGCAGTGAACACCTTGAACCAATTCTGAATCAGAGAGTGGTTTTGACTATAACAGTTAATGTAGCCATGCAAATGCAAAGGTTTACCGAGGGTGACCCTAGAATACGATGGATGAGATAGCAGCACATAAATGTATGAGAGCACCGATTCAGGCCATGCTTGAGAAGCACTGTCAGGGCTTTGTTTGGGACTCTATTTTTAAAAGTTGATGAAAGATAAGCTGTAGAATGGATACAAGTTTCAATATAGTTCTGGAAGTATGTTTGGAGTCACAACCTTGGATAATCAAGGGATCTGTTGTATATGTATCCTCTTAGCCTAGAGGTATCCACTCAACAGATACTGAAAATGCCCAAAATATAGGGGCATGTAACAGCAACGAGAAGCCAGCGCCAGCCCCGTATCAGATACGCCACCAGGGAGAGTAGTACAATTCCAACGCCGCCCCACACGCTACCCAGGAATCCGGCCAAGGTGCGATGCTTCAGGTCTACCCACTCCAGACCTGTTAGAGAGGACACAATGATCACCATTGATTCGTGGTGGTCACCATATAACTCAAGGTCTTGTAAATTCATATTGGGGTAAATCTCTCTCCCAAACTCTACTCACAAGCTAGGGGCCTTATTTTTAGTCTATCTTGCTTTCATGAAGTTTTTATATTCATTACTTCTCATAGCCCATGATCTAAGGAACTAGCACAGTCACCATAGCACAAAAAGGGTTGCAGTCAAAGACTCAATAGTTTGGAGTGAATGCTTGCTGTGCTCTCTCTTGCTTGCAACAGAACTGTAGACATATTGCCCCACAACCAGCCCGGTCAGAAAAGCCCTGATTAGGCTTTTAACCCTTTGAGAATGGACAAAGTGTCAGGACACCTCTTCGGAGGTAGCTGTTCGCGCTCTATAAATGACTTTATTATTATTATTATTATTATTATTAATGTGCTGATTGTTCATTGGTCAACCGTGGTACTTTATCTATATATCTCTACACTTATGTAAACACACTGCATTCTTAACCTTTCTCCTGTGGCCCAGACCTGGCAGTTAACACGGACTATAGGAAAGCATGACAAAGCACAGCATTCTCAAAAATAGCACCTTATAACCCAGCCAAACTATCTCTAGTATGGAGTACGCAGCTGCTGGCTGAGTGGGATTTGCACACCCTTTCAATGATAGTAAAATGATATATAGCAGTAGGGGTCTTTGTATACCACTATCTTAATAATGCCATAATAAGTGTACATCAAAAAGTGTGTAAATAACAAGAGTGGGCGAAATGTTTCATTCTGCCTGAGGAACTGATGGAATTTGGTGACTCCGGATAACTCTTGCAATGCGGAGTTCCAGACAAATTCCGACAATCGATGCATGACTGAATTAGTTACCCACGAGACTCGAGAGACGCGAGCTGGCAAGCGTCAGCAAGATTTGGCATCCCCTCGCTCATTTTTCTACGGTCTGAGGGCTACTTCTTAAGTAGAATTGCTGCTGCTCTACTAGATTTTCCACTGGAGAGGCAGCAAAATCAACTTGATAGGCCATGCTCTCTTGCACACTGTATGGTGCAGTTTGCAATGATGATTCAGTCAGAATCGCCAGTACTTAATTTGAGCCAGTTGTTAACATTGCTCAGCACCAGCACTTAATCATCAACACCGGCGCTTGAGCACCAGTTACAGACACATTCATTTTTGGTAGGCACTGGGAGATTAAGGGATTTGCCCAGAATCACAGGATGTTGAGTTGATGCTGAGACTTGAACCTGGCTCCCCAGCCCGAAGTCGACAGCTCTGGCCCTTACACCACATCCTCTCTCGACTTGTAGAGTTTCATGGTTTTTCTTTAGGCAGCGTTAACATGAGAAATGGGCTGGTGGAAGTTGTCTCCTGACAAGATCAATGGAGTGTATTTTTTCCCCACAATTTAACCACTGCTGCACGCTCTACTGGCTAAGTTGAATCGCAACATGCATAATTTCTACCTGTTGGAGTAAGTCCGCAGAATCTCATGGTGTTTTTATGAAACTCAAAAGAATTTCACGGAATGTCACCTCTAGTTAATTACCCTTGAGGGCATGACCACCATCCTTCACAATTTGTGTATTCATAATACTAAAAGATGTGGAGATATGTGGAAATATTTATATCTAGCCACATCTAGCCAAATCATTTACCTAGCCCAAGTGGGCTGGGTGCAGTTTAGATAGGTCAGCGGGTCTCTGTGCATCAAGGCGGTCTTCGCGGTTTCCGCCAGGAAGCTTGTAAGGGACGATTTCCAGATGACTGGGTCATGCAAGAAGGTCGTCTCACGGGTCTCATCGTTCCTCGATGGGTGTTTGCTTCCTCTGCAGGTGGAGTCCGGATTGGACTGTTCGTCTCGGTTGCTGGTGGTCTGGTACCTCAGGTACTGCTATGGCACGCCTCGGGTAGGTCCTGATGTCCTCTACTCAGTGGGGGACCGATGCGACGCGCTGGAGCTGGCATACCGCTTCTTGTTCGGTGCTGCGTTTGTGTCGCCAGAGAGCGGCACGTCGGTAAGTCAGACCCTGCGGGTTCAGTGCCTGCAGACTGCAAGGGAGTAGCTCCTCTACTCCAAGAGAGTTCTCTGGCTATTGACAAATGGCTGGAGGTGCTCCAAGGTTCCTGTAGGCCTAACAGCAGGCATGGCAGTAAGATACCCTATCTCCTTCCGAGTTTTTCAGTGAGTCCACCAATCATACCTTTCAATGTCTTGTTGAACCTTTCAACAAGCCCATTTGTCTGAGGTTGAAATGGGGTAGTAAATCTGTAGGTCATTCCAAATTCAGCTCATATGTGTTTTAGGTAAGCAGATATAAAGTTTGCACTTCTGTCTGATACCACCTCCTCAGGAAAACCCACCCTGGTAAAGATACCAAGGATAGCCCAGCGACTGCAGGGGCAGTGGCAGTTCAAGGGAGAATAGCCTCAGGATACCTGGTACCATGATCCACTACTATCAGTATAAAACTGCTCATAGGGACCAGCAATGCCAACCCCTACCCTTTGAAAGGGAACCCCAACCACTGATAGTGGAATTAAGGGGCCCTTCAGGTGGCCACCTGTCTTGCCACGGGCTGGACAGTAGGCACAGGAGATACACAACTCCTTCACCTTCAGGGACATACCTGACCAGCAAAAGTGGTTCACCAACCTATTCCACATTTTGGTCTGGCCATGATGTCCAGCTAGGGGGATGTCATATGTCAATGTGAGGAGAAACTCTAAACCAATGAGGCACTACCACTCTCCTAGTGGAACCAGGTTTAGGGCCTCAGTGTAAAGGAGCTCCTCCTCCCAAGAGATCCTATGGGAGCCACTGGTATCTCCCTTTTGCTGATCAGGCTTTCCAGAGTTGGACAGGTCCTCTGCCCCTGGCACAGTTCTTCCCTAGAGGTCCCTCTGGGCCCAAGAGCTCTGCCGTGTAAGACACAACCATCTTGGGGACTTGATCTGGTGTCTATATAGAAGTTGATTTCCTACACTTCTTATCCTGTCTCTTGGACGGTTGGTCCATAATTTCAGGCTTCAACAATGCTTTATCACCCTGGGTTCAACTCTATTCAGTGCGCTTGCTTTTTTTTTTTTTTTTTTTTTTTTACACACACCCATTCATGTATACCCAACATGGTTGCATGGGTTTTCGATTTTTCCTCAGCCCTGGCTGAGTAATCCAAATCATTGCCAAGCAGGCACTGTACAGGATTTGCAGAAGATACCACCACCCTTTTGTGGCCAGTAACCTCTCCCCATTTTAAGGACAACAACGCCATTGGATGCATCTTAGACTGATTCTCACCATTCAGTACTGTATATGCCTATCCAGTGAAATACTAGTCCGAGAACACCAGTTGCGCAGTCACCATGGAGACACCGGCACCAGTATATCACAGAGCTTCATTTCTAACCCCAGCTGTTGTCTTTATTCTCCATATTACTGGACCAGACAGGTAGGGTAGCTACATCCACTCACCCATCTGTGACTAGAGTTGCCTCTGGGCTCTCTGACATAGTCAGGACCCACATGTGATCCCAACTGGCGACTTACCAATGCATTTACTGCAAGTATACTATAGGCATTCTTTTTGTTTTTACAAATAAGGTCTCCAGTTCGGTGTCCAAGAGCATGACAGTCATGACACCAAGACTTTTTGGGATCCCAGTTATTACCCTAGTATCCATCACATTGCAGGCAAGACCTGGAACGAGCTACCGGCAGACATCAGACGCGCCCCCCTCCCTGAACACCTTCAGGAAGACTCTCAAGACCTGGCTCTTCGGCTAAACAGATCTGTGGACCCCTCCCCCCCTCAGCGCCGTGAGTAGCGCGCTTACAATTCCCTGATTGATTGTTTGATCCACCCTTAGATTGTGAACAGTTTCTGGGGCCTCCATCCCCAGCAGATTTTTGGGGGCGTTAAGAAGACTAATGTTTTTTTTTTCTTTTTGGTCACCATCTTTCTCCTGGGGGGTCTTTTTGGCCTCCTACTTTTGGTCACCCTTACCAGTGGCAGTTTTGGTCACCCTTGTTTTGACACAGTGGCCTGCCTTGTTCCTCAATTCTTGAGGCGCAAGTAGACCCAGGTCTACCAGGAACCGATGTAACTTCTCTTGATAACAATTATTCAGAGGCTCTTTCATGATTACATTGTAAAACCCACCATAGTCGTGCATATTGTTCTCTTTCAACCAGCTGCCTAGTGTCTTAACTGAAAAGTCTACAAAATCAACCTAAGACAGACTCTTTGGTTTTCGAGTCTCACTAGATATTCTTCGGTGAGGAGTCCAAAGCCCTCAATCAGGGTACTCTTCGTAAGGTCAGGGGATTCATTATCTGTCTCATTCACTGTCAGGAGTCTGTCCCTGCATTTACCGGAGAACAGTTCCCACAAGAGAGAGGCCCAGTGCTTCTTGGCTACATTTCTACTGATGCAAGATCTCTCAAAAGCAGCAAACCACTTGGTGATGTCATAACCATCTGTATATTTAGGGACAATCCCTTTGGGGATTTTTGGGTCAAATGATTCCTCTCTCTCCCAAGTTATGAAAGTGCTGTCACCAGGTTCTAGGCCTCTCTGTTTCCATAAGTTCAGGAGTTGAGCTTCTGAAGCCATCCTCCTGACCAATCTTTCCACGACAAGTTCCTCCTCTGAGGGAGCTTCTTCGTCAGAGGCAGGGGACTCTACCACCTCCTCAGCTTCCTACTCTCCTGTTAGACAATCCTCGTGGGAATCGTCTCCATCCACTGGATGATCTCTCATATTCTGATAAAAGCCTTTTACGCTTATCTTTGGTAGCATGAGAGCCAGTTTTAACACAATCACCTTAACAGATGTCCCAGAACTGGGATTATGACAACTCCATGCATGGTGTCAGAGCGAGCTCCTGAGCTTGCCTGTTGGGTTATCCATTATTGCACTAAAGTTGTGACCTTTTTGTAAAGTTAAACAAACTTCACACTTTTCTATTGTCCTAACCAAAGTACGTTTTTAAATTCGAACACTGGTTTCAGGGATTTAACCAAGGCCCTATAAGTTACTTTTAATATTTAGAAAAAAATAGACAAATTAAAAAATACAACTGAAGACAATTTTTGGATGTACATATGCATTCATCTATTGGCAAAGTGGTATCAGTAATCGCAAAGTTGTAGACCCCACCGCTGATCCACCAATGTAAGAAGCTGGCTCTCTATATCGTGCACTAAAATGGAGTACACTGAGCAGAGACCAGTGAGTCCCAGATTAGTACACAGAGGCAAAAGTAGATTATACTAACACTCTGTGGAGCATATTACCAACAAGTAGCAATATTTATCGCTAAATAGGCATAGCGACAATTTTTATATTGCTGCCTATAGCTGGATATATTAGCGGAGAAAACATGCTATTAGCAATGTTTTTCTCCATTGTGCTAAAATATCCAGCGATAGCGGCGAAATGCATGAATATCCCTGAGAATATAGCGATATTCACGCATTAGCGACAAAATGCTCTTAGCCATGTTATCCACCTCCCATTGGATAACATGGCAATGAACTGTTCTGAGCAGGCGTTAGTTTTTGGTGATAGCGGGTATATTTCCATCGCTACGCCCGCCTTGCTAATAGGCAAGAGCGATGTTAGCGACTGCTTTCAGTTGCCAACAGGTTGGGTACACCCACTTTGCATGTCATTAGCGATAAACATCGCTGACATGTAAAGCGGGCCCCAAACCTCTCGCTATCGCCTAAAAGCTGTCGCTAACATCAGTTAGCAACAGATTGCTAATAGAGCGATAGAATTATCGCCACTGTACGCCCTATGTGTGGTACAGTGAGTGAGCAGTTAGGCTTTTCAGAGAGTAGTGCTAATTTTCTGCCTGTCCTCCCGTCCAAAGGGGTAGCAGAATAGGGGGTGGCAGGGAGGGAGGTTGGCATTCTCCACTATATGGAGATGCCTGGGTTGCATTCAAAGGCGGCATCGCCTCATGGTTTTCATCAGAGTCCCTCGTCTTGTCACACCACTCAACAATTGACTGTGGCAGAAGTGGACTTAGCACTGACACACTCATCAGGACTTTACAGCCCCAACCCTCCCTCACTAGAGCAGAGGCCAGATCGCCTGAATGCACCTGCTCAAATTAAGCACTGCCTGACCCTCATTCACTCAGGCTCTCAGCTTCCTTGCATGGCCCCGTCCACAATGGCCGCCATCATCCGATGGCAATGAATAATCTATGTGGTGCATCTATCACTAGAAGCTGTCACATTCGCAATTTAAGGACGAGGGCCATAGAATACAAGCAGAGGTCACTTTCTGATTACTCCCTAATAAACCCATGACTCTGACTGGTTCACTATTCTGGGTACAGGTACTCACGACCCAGGCATGCACTCAAAGCTCTTCTTGCTTTACTTCACAACGGTTTAGGGAATGAACACAGGAGGAAACAGAAAAATGCTGCCCAAGTGGCATATCCGAGACATAATATGATAGAATGATGGGGGAAGCAGAGTGTCTGTCCTACAGAGGAAACTCAAATGAGCTGCGTAAGGTGTGAGACATGGAAAACTGAAATGAATTCAGAAACATTCCGACCACATTGACCCTTTACGTACCCAATGCTGGTGCAATGATAGAAAAACCCAAAATTGACATTCCAGAAAGAGAACAGAAGACTGTGAACATGGGATAACTGACAGATGCTGCAGCGGCCATCTCGAAAACCACTGTGAAGACACAGCACACCTGGAGCATCGTTCGTCGCCCAAACCTGCATGAAAATACAAGAAAGCACGGATGTCTTAAACCGACCCCACTCTGCTGACATTATTGAACACACTGTATGTCATTCATAGATTCTGCAAAGCGGATATGAAACAACCACAAAGAGTTCAACTGGGTAAAAATCCCTGGAGTCAGTAAAGTAAGTGTGAAAGTAATTCCTGAATTGGATAACTGTCTGCTTGAAATATACTAAGGAGTCGAGTCCTGAAAGGTACATGCACTTTTCAGCAGTCAGCAAGCGCATTGACAAAACCAAACTGGTACTACATTCATTCAGGGGAAGGAAAGCATGAGAGTGCATTAAGATTATCACCTTTAGGTGTCGCTGGAGGATAAACTACACAGAAGCACAGAGCATAATTCAGGAAACTACATTTCCCATGAAGCTGTAGAAATATCACACCGTTTCCTCCTGGTGCAGAGTATCTTTGCTAGGCAACCAACATAGTTTTTTGCTGTAGCAAGGTTACAGAACACTATTCTAAGGATTATTCCAATCATACTTTGGATATGAACTTCCGCAGTAGAAGTACTGTTTCAGAGATAACTTTGAAAGAATTAACTAGCATTTTCATTTGCACATTTTCTATTCATTTTTATTTATTTAGTTAATGTGATTTAATATGGCGTGAACTTTACCCGAAGGTGTCAGAGCGCTTTACATAAGAACCAGTTTTAAAACATTACACAAGTATTTAGGATTACGTGCGTTACATAAAAGATACAAACAGACAAAATTGCAAATGTACAAGATGTAAAGTCACACAAGGAAGAGATACAAACAGAAAAAATTGCAAAAATACAAGATGTAAAGTCACACAAGGAAGAGATCCAAACAGAAAATATTGCAAATGTACAAGATGTAAAGTCACACAAGGAAGAGATACAAACAGAAAACAAAATTGCAGATGTACAAATAGTACAGTCACTCAAGGAAGAGATACAAATGGATATACTCTAAGAGTCACATAGGAATGGTAGAGAGTACAAAGGTCTACTGCGTATACTAGTGATTAGAGTGATCTCTATATAGATAGGGAAGGGGTACGAATGGATATACTCTAGGGGCCATATGTATCATCATGACCATTCGCGATTTCTAAATAGCGATTTTTAAGGAATCGCTATTTAGAAATCGCAAAATGGTATGTATGTCGGAAATCGCTTCTTTTTAGTGATTCCTTAACATTCCTAATTTGCGATTAGCAAATTGCTAATCGCAAATTTCCCATTCATTTCTATGGGCCAGGAGGCCCATAGGAATGAAGGGGAAATTTGCGATTAGCAATTTGCTAATCGCAATTTAGAAATATTTTCAAGGGTGCAGGGGTGTCACAAGAACACCCTTCTGCACCCCTGAAAATGACATATGTGGGTTTATGGCGCACATACATGCCCTAAGGGCATGTACGAGCGTCAAATGGCACCTTTGGATTTTAAATAAATTGTTTTTTTTAAAGAATTTGCAACTTACCAGCAACTAGAAGTTGGTGGTAATTTGCGAATTCTAATGGGCATTTTTGAATTAATTTTCTTTTGATACATTGCATTTAAGGAATCGCACAATTTGCAATTCCTTAAGTGCAATCGCAAAATAAGGAGTGGCACATTTTGCGATTACTTATTTTGCTGCCAAAATGTTTCATACATACCAATTAGCAATTTAGCATTCGCAAAGGTTGAAATTCTGCGAATTTTGGCCTTTGCGAATGCTAATTTGCTTGATACATATGGCCCTAAGAGTCACATAGGAATGGTAGAGAGTACAAAGGTCTACTGCATATACTAGTGATTAGAGTTATCTCAATACAAATCTTAAAAAGGGGCTTCCTTCCACCCTTACTTTTCATTTGTTCATGTGCTTGCCATTTACTTTCCCTTTGTTTCTACTAGTTGTAGTATGCTATTTCCTGTTCTTCGTGTTTTTATTATCAGTGGAGCTTGGCCCAAGTACTCATTTTCATCTATTTTTGTTGATTTTTTTTGTAATTTGTGAGCAAGCGTGTTTGGCGGCTGAATGTGATTTTACTTTTGTTCCGGTCTTTCACCTAATCCCCCGTGCCTGCCCTCCTGTTATCTTTTCATCCGCTTTTCTCAACATTCTTTGTTATTTGTCAGCAAGCATATTTGGCGGTTACATGTTATTTTACTTATGCCCCCACACGCTGATGAAGTTATTGAAGCGTTATACACACGCCTGCTGCATTATACACAGACACATTCATTTTTTGTTTGTAAGAGTTCCCTGCTGCAGGATCATGAGAAGAATAGAATTGAATTCAATGCGATTCTTATATAGCGCAGACTGTCACGCTACGGGTATCCTCGCGCTTTAGACTGAAAAACAATGACCAGAATGTAGATAGTCAGTGTAACAGTAAAAGAAGGTCAGACCCTGGGAAAGAGCCAAGTTTTAAGACTCTTTCGGAACTCAATCAGGGTGTTAGCTTGTCTGATATTCTGGGGTAACTCGTTCCATAGACAGGCACCAACCACAATAATTGCCCTTCCTCCCATCCTAGAACGTTTGAATCTAGGAATGGACAGAAGAGTAGGACTGAGTCGGTTTGCTCTTTCTTTTTAATAGTCCTATTGCTGGGTTTCATTCCGAAGCAGGACTTTGGTGCTTCGGGTCTTTTTCAAGTTTCGGTGAGTTAGATTAATGAATTTTATCTTTCGAACAAGTTGTTGTTTTCCCACGCTACTCCCATGTCGGTTTTTTGCCCGCCCTCCTCCTATATCGTAGCTCATGTCCTCTTCTGTTACTCAGGACCCCTCCTCCCACCGTTTGTTTCTTAACACCCATGAATCCCCCTCCTCCCGCCATCTCGGGTGGGGTCGGGCCGTAACACCGGCCGACCCCACCCCTCACGCTGCACTTTACTAAAAATCAATAAAACCCAGGAATTTCCAAACAAGTACAAAGCCACAAACCAAATTGCTCCTGCTTGTAAAGCACTAACTCAATTCAAGCGCAGTTGCCAACATTTTACGAACCTCAACATCCATCTACAGGGCAAAATATCAAGCACAGCATTAAAACTATCGCTGTTCTAGCAGCAGAAAACTTCCACAAAAGCGGTGATAATGGACTTGATAATATGCCCTTGAGAATTCCAATAGAAGCCCATATTGACGCCATTTCTTTATAATATGCCCCTACCTTCCTCTCCTTGGGCATCTACTGAGGGGGGCTTGGATCACAATGTGCAACCAGGCTATTGCCTACATGCACTCGGATCTGGAGAATCCACTAAGAGATGACTTCACAAGTGTCATCTGTTAAGTATGCCACTGCAGATATGGAAAGCAGCCCCACCTCATTCTTACTGTGCGGTGCTTCTAATTTTTTTTGCACCTGCAGAAAAGCATTTTAGCCTTTAGCTCCAGTGCAAACTGTACTGACGCGGATATACAGCATTTTCCAAAAACCTAAATAAAATGAGGACTACATTATTTTAGGTAACGTAAAAAATAAGTTAGTCTGTGCCCTACATGTGTTTATACTGGGCAAATGGCCCTCACGAACAGGTTGACTGTTTCAGGAACAAAACCAATGGTGTGCAAAATGTAAAGCTTTTCCTTTTTTTCATGGGTGGTGACAATGTGGTTTATGAATTTTAGTTACCTTTTATATGATGGTGGTGTTTTTAAATGTGGCAATGGACTTGCTTTACCTGTAAGCGTCTTAATTTCTGAGCAGCAAGGGGTCTTCACAGATCATCATTGTACAAAGCCAGTCCGACAACAAAAGCCAACAGAGATACTCACAATTCAAAATATTCACTGTGCACGCGGCTTTCATCAGTGAAGTCTTTGAGACCAGATGGGATTTTGTGTTTGTCCATTCTGTTCTACACCGAGGGATTTACATGTTGTGAGAAGTTGGCCTGGTATATAATGCTCACTAATTCTTAGTGATCACTTTGTACCATGCCAAGCAACCCTTATGATGATGGTTGTAATTCAACCTTGTAGACCAGTTATCCTAGTGGTAACGTGGACAAAGCAGTCTTAGGCTAAACTCTGAAAGGCATGTGAAGCCAGCTGTTATACCATACACAACCCCCTTGAATACCAAATGAAAGGGACACCACACAGATATATATTGAAAATATATATTGATTTATTAACTATAAAATCCCCTGGACTCTTTATGAGCACAGAAGCACAAGCGTTAAATCACAAGACAGTTTAAAATACACAAAAGTTGCACAATATGGATGAGCCCTAGGGGCCACCTAAACCATATACTAAGAAAGTGGTATAAGAGATACCAATAGGAAAGTGAAGAGGCCTAGGGCCTTGGGAATCGCTGGAGCTATTCGAGACTAGCAGTGACTAAGTCGGGAGAGGCCCACGGGACTCGGGTGCAGTGTTCAAAGTGCACGCACTTTCCAATGTAAAGTCTATGGTGCGTAAGAAGTACAAAGTTAGATAGTTAGGAACCTTCCGAGTGACCTACGGAGTTAAAACTTAAGACACAGGCCCTTAAGATGTGTACCAATGCAGGAGCACTGGCGGAGCTGAGTTACCTCACCCACAGGAAGCGGGTGCACAGGGTCGAAGTAGTGTCGGGTTTCGTCACGGCGGTCGATGGTGCTTGGAGCTGGAGATGCTGCAGGCGGCTCGATGTGAAGAGTTCCGGTGGATCCAAGGGTGGATCTGAAGATGTGAAGACCTGAAAGCAGAGGGGACAGTGTTCAAAGTCACTAGCCAGTGACTACCGTGGAACCAGATTGGAACCAGGCGATGTCGGGTGCAAACAGGCATTGTCGGGTAGCTTCTTTCTGCAGCCACGTGGATACCCGGGGTCGAGGACGTCCAGGAGTCGGTCACAAGCTGTCCCACGTAGGCTTCTCGTTGTTGGCGGTGTCGGCGACCTGATCGGAGCAAACAGGCCTTGGCAAATGCAAGCCATGCAGAAGTGGAAAGATGCTTAACACTCGGACCAGCAAGGTCAGAGCGGGTGCTCCTTTTTACAGGAGCTTGGGTAGGTCTGGAGCAACCAGACCTGCTGTGTAAATCGTCGGTTTCGTCGCCAAGATGGCCGCTGACCACGTGGCTAGTGGCCGGGATGGTGCGTCAAGTGGCACAATGCAAAAGGGCCCCACGCAGATCGTGGAGATGCTGGAGGGCTGATCTTCGGTGCAAGGGCTGCTCGGTGGTGGGGGTTCTCAGTCCCCAAAGCACAACGTCGAGGATGCCACAGAAGCTGCGCAGTCAGCTTTTCGAGTGTCTTCCAAGAGGTCCGGTCCCACGTCACTCGGTGCCTCCACGGGTCCCTTCTTTGCAGGGACTGTGGATCGGGCTCTGAGAGGTCTGGGAGTCTGGTTCTTGTCGGGCTCTGGGCTCGGGCTCCGGCAAGAGGCGGCGGCAAAGCAGACGTCGAGTTGCTGGTTAGTACCTGTGTTCACTGGGTGGCCACTCCTAGGCCACAAGGGAGATTCTCTTCAGTCTTCTGTGCAGAAGAATGTCGAAGTCCAGTCTTCTTCTTCGTGTAAAGTTGATTCAGGATGATCTGCTGTGCAATGGCACTGCTCCCACTCTTATTCCCAATCTGAGGGGTGGATCACCTACTAGGTCCCTCCTCTGGGAGGAACCAGGAAGGGGGGCGGTTACACCCCCTTTCCTTTGTCCAGTTCCGCGCCAAGCCTGGGTCTGGAAAGTCCCAGGACCGGTTTGGACTGGCCTATGCACGGGGACACCTTGTGTGCCCCGGGCATGTCTGATTCTATTCAGCCCTGTCCTACCCAATACTCAAAACCCTGTCTGGGGTGGTGCTCGCACCTCCCAAGGCAGGAAACCCTTTGTCCAGGCCACCATCTGCCGAGTTTCGGTCAGCAGCAGGAGGCCAGACTCGTGTCTGTGGTGGCAGCATCCATTTTGTGATGCTGAGGCTCTGTTTAACTTTAACCGGGGTTAAGGCTACACACATGTCGTGTCCCTCTAGAAGGGTGGAATGCTATCCCCGTCGCCACAATTGGCGAGGGGATAGTATTCCAATTCGTATGACACCTTACTCGACATGTTTTGATAAAGCCAAACCAAAGATAGCAAATAACCGCGAGGATTATAATGCACTTAAGAGTATATGGTATGGCAATATCCCGGAACAGTTAGGGAGTGGTTCCCGACAGCTGCAGACAGGCTCAGCTCATGCTAGAGCACCATCTCACATATTTCCAAGCACTCTGCCTCCAGGATTGATGAGGCCTTCCATAGGAGTGGCTGATAGGAATATATGTGTCCAGTTTAGGGTTAGGCACAGACATACTGTACCTAAGTAAGAGGTGGTTACACCGACTTACCCCAGCTGAGTGATCAGCCAGTTGTGTCAAATATGGAGGCCAGGCCAGGGGTGGCATAATACATGCTGCAGCCCCTGGTAGGCCTTGGATACACCTATGCCCTGGGCACCTAGGGTGCACTAATACAGGGGCTCATAAGGTGAACCAGTTCCAATTCGTAATGCACCTAGAGTGCATTGGCAGTAATTTAGAGAGAGAACAGCAGGCTGTGGGTCTGATTAGCAGGCCCACAGCCACATTAAGTCAGAAACCAGTGAAGCAAAAAGCAAAAATTTGGGGTGACCATAGGATAGCAGACCCTACTCTCCTACATAACCCCCCCCCCCCCAAACGCAGGGACATTAGACTAACCTTGACCAGTTGTGTCTTCATGTTCTAAGTGGAAGTACCTGGAGAGACCATCTGCGTTGCCATGGTCAGTCCCTGGGCGGTGCTCCACTGTAAAGTCCATCCCCTGTAGGGAAATGGACCACCTGAGTAGTTTGGGGTTTTCACCCTTCATCTGATTAAGCCATAAGAGGGGCTTATGGTCGGTCTGAATCTTGAAGTGAGTACCAAACAAGTATGGCCTCAACTTCTTCAGGGCCCACACCACAGCAAAGGCCTCCCTCTCTATAGCTGACCAACGTTTCTCTCTGGGGGTCAGCCTTCTGCTAATGAAAGCAATGGGCTGGTCCTAGCCATCTACATTAAGCTGTGAAAGCACTGCTCCCACCCCCAACTCAGAAGCATCTGTTTGGACAATGAACTCTCTTGAGTAGTCAGGACTCTTCAGGATAGGTGCAGAGCACATGGCCTTCTTCAGGTCTCAAATGCCTTTTGACAGTTTTCTGTCCACTGAACCTTTTTGGGCATCTTCTTAGATGTCAGATCATTAAGAGGAGTCACAATGGACCCATAGTTCTTAACAAACTTCCTGTAGTACCCAGTCAGGCCCAAGAAAGCTCTGACCTGAGTCTGGGTGGTTGGAGGGGACCAGTCCTTGATGGTCTGGATCTTACTCTCCAGTGGTTGAACTTGGCCTCCACCTACAAGGTGGCCCAGGTATACAACCTTACTCTGCCCTATCTGGCACTTGGTTGCCTTGATAGTGAGGCCTGCCTTCTGCAGAGCCTCAAGCACTTCCTTCAGGTGGACCAGGTGATCCTCCCAGGTGGAGCTAAAGACAGCAATATCATCCAGATAAGCTGCACAAAAGTCATCCAACCCAGGAAGGACTTGATTCACCAACCTTTGGAAGGTGGCAGGTGCATTCTTCAAACCAAAGGGCATCACCACAAACTGATAATGCCCACTAGGGGTAGAAAATGCTGTTTTGGCTTTAGACTACTCAGCTAACCTGATTTGCCAGTAGCCAGCCGTCAAGTCAAATGTGCTCAAATATTTGGCAGAAGCCAACTTGTCCATGAGCTCATCTGCCCTTGGAATAGGGTGTGCATCTGTCTTGGTGACAGCATTGAGTCCTCTGTAATCCACACAGAACCTCATCTCTCTCTTGCCATCTTTGGTGTGAGGTTTGGGGACCAGAACCACTGGGCTAGCCCAGGGGCTATCTGAAGGCTCAATGACACCTAATTCCAGCATCTTTTGCACCTCAGTCTTTATACAGTCCCTGACGTGGTCAGGTTGCCTGTAAATCTTGCTCTTTACAGGAAGACTGTCACCAGTGTCCACCACATGGGTACACCAGTTAGTCTGACTGGGTGTCAATGAGAACATATGCCTGTATGCCTGTAGAACTTGTCTGCAGTCAGGTTGCTGATGTTCAGTGAGGCTGCCACCTAAGGCCACACCATCAACTGAGCCATCCTCAGGGTTCTGAGTGAGCAGGTCTGGGAGAGGGTCACTCTCTTCCTCCTGCCCCTCATCTGTAGCCATGAGCAAGCCCATGTCTGCCCTGCTGACATATGCCTTCACTCTGTTTACATGGAGCACCCTGTGGGGGCTCCTGGGAGTTCCTAGGTCCACCAAGTAGGTAACCTCTCCCTTCTTCTCCAGAATTGTATGGGGTCCAGACCATTTGTCTTGGAGTGCTGCTGGGGCCACTGGCTCCAACACCCATACTTTCTGTCCCGGCTGAAATTCAACAAGGACAGCCTTTTGGTCATGCCAAGCTTTCTGTAATTCTTGGCTAGCCTCAAGGTTTTTGGATGCCTTTTCCATGTACTCTGCCATCCTGGAGCGGAGACCAAGTACATAGTCCACTACGTCTTGCTTAGGCTTTTTGAGAGGTAACTCCCATCCTTCCTTCACTAGACACAGGGGTCCTCTTACAGGGTGCCCAAACAACAATTCAAAGGGGCTGAAGCCAACCCCCTTTTGAGGGACCTCTCTGTAAGCGAACAAAAGGCAGGGCAGTAGGATGTCCCATCTTCGCCTGAGCTTTTCAGGTAATCCTTTAATCATGCCCTTTAGGGTCTTGTTAAATCTCTCAACAAGCCCATTGCATTGTGGGTGATAAGGAGTGGTGAACTTGTAGTTGACACCACATTCCTTCCACATAGCTGTCAAATATCCTGACATGAAGTTGGCACCTCTATCAGATATTACCTCCTTAGGAAACCCCACTCTGGAGAAAACTCCAAGTAAGGCCCTCGCCACAACAGGAGCTGTTGTGGTCCTAAGTGGAATTGCCTCTGGGTACCTGGTGGCATGATCCACTACCACCAGTATGAATCTGTGCCCAGATGCTGTAGGGGGATCCATTGGACCAACAATATCAATCCCCACTCTTTCAAAGGGAACCCCCACCACAGGTAGTGGTATCAGGGGGGCCTTTGTTGTTCCACCTGCTTTACCACTGGCTTGGCAGGTTTCACAGGAGCGACAAAACTCCTTGGTGTCTTCAGACATGGGAGGCCAGTGAAAGTGAGGGACAAGCCTGTCCCAGGTCTTGTTCTGGCCTAGGTGTCCTGCTAAAGGAATATCATGGGCCAAGGTGAGTAGGAAGCCCCTAAATTGCAGAGGTATAACCAACCTCCTGGTAGCACCAGGCTTGGGGTCTCTAGCCTCTGAATAAAGGAGTCCATCGTCCCAATATACTTTATGGGCACCTTGAGCATTCCCAGCAGCCTCAGCAGCAGCCTGCTGTCTGAGGGGTTCAAGAGAAGGACAGGTTAACTGAGCCTGCCCCAAGTCTGCCCTAGAAGGTCCCCCTGTCCCCAGAAACTCAACCTGATCAGGTTCAAGTTCTTCAGAGACAGTTCCTTCAGGGGTCTCAAGATCAGTTTCCTGTGAAGCTTGATCCTCACTTGTAGGCAGTTGGGAAGGCGCAGCCTTAACCCACCTGTTCTTCTTCTTGGAAGGTACTTGGTCCATTGTTCCAGGATCCAGGACCTGAGGTTCAGAGAGGCACTTTTTGGCCTGTGACCTGGTCACAGCAAGGACATGTGATGATATCCCTAACATCTCTGCATGAGTCCTGTACTCAACTTCTGACCATAGAGAGTTCTCCAGGTCATTGCCCAACAAACATTCTACTGGGAGATCAGCACTAACCACAACTTTCTTTAGGCCAGTTACCCCTCCCCAGGAAAAGTTAACAAGTGCCACACTATGTGTAGTAGTGACATTGCTGGCATTGGTCACCAGGTAATCATCGCCTGGCATGTACTGTCCAGGGTCCACAAAGTTAGGTGTCACCATAGTGACACTGGCACATGTGTCCCTGTAAGCTTGAGCCACTTTATTGTTGATCAAAGGTGTCTGTCTGTATTTGCCCAGGTTACTGGGATATATGTCAGGGGTCAAATCTATGTCCCCTTCACAAACCAGAACAGCCTGTGTAAGGGTTCTGACTAGGTCAGAATCTCCTTCAGTTCCCAAAGTGATACCCACTAATCCCTTGGCTTGAGGACCAGCACTGCTAACTGTACTAGTGGGTGCAGGTGCCTTAGGGGCTGCAGTGCTGGGGGCTCCACCCTTTTTACACTCACTTGTCCAGTGAGAGGTGTTCTTACAAGTTTTACACCAGGGTTTCTTCTGACCTTCTTTCTCTTCATCTACCTGAGGAGCTCCAGTGGTGGAGGCTTCCTCATCTACCAGGATGATAGGGGCAGGGGTGTCTACAGTGCCATCCTCTGAAGGATGGCATCCTTCAGCATCCCCTGTGGGGTTTGCTTTAGAGGGCTTTAGAGTCTCAGACTGGTCTAAGAGCTCTCTTAGGTGGTCTGTAGTAGGGGAAGGCCCTGTCTTCAGACCCCTTAAGACACAAAGCTGTCTTGTTTCCTTAAAGGAAAAAATAGCAAATTTGGATGGTGCCCTTGGAGGGTCACTCTCAACAGGAGTAAGTCCACTGGACCCCTCTGCTCCAGACATTGCTCTAGTGTGGGTGGATGTGTTGCAATCTACCTACACTGGTGTTTACCTACTAAACCTATCTAGTAGTTGTAGCAGGGTGTGCTACTCCCTTTGCTCTACAACAACTAAGTTCAGTAGAACTTATGTATACTAGTCTTGTTTTATATGTACCTAGCAGGTACCTGTATGATCTTTCAAATGATAATCTCAAAGATTGTAATGGTAAAACAACAGCAAGCTCAGATCCCAATCCGCTGCTCACCAATGTGAGAAGTTGGCCTGGTATATAATGCTCACTAATTCTTAGTGATCACTTTGTACCATGCCAAGCAACCCTTATGATGATGGTTGTAATTCAACCTTGTAGACCAGTTATCCTAGTGGTAACGTGGACAAAGCAGTCTTAGGCTAAACTCTGAAAGGCATGTGAAGCCAGCTGTTATACCATACACAACCCCCTTGAATACCCAATGAAAGGTACACCACACAGATATATATTGAAAATATATATTGATTTATTAACTATAAAATCCCCTGGACTCTTTATGAGCACAGAAGCACAAGCGTTAAATCACAAGACAGTTTAAAATACACAAAAGTTGCACAATATGGATGAGCCCTAGGGGCCACCTAAACCATATACTAAGAAAGTGGTATAAGAGATACCAATAGGAAAGTGAAGAGGCCTAGGGCCTTGGGAATCGCTGGAGCTATTCGAGACTAGCAGTGACTAAGTCGGGAGAGGCCCACGGGACTCGGGTGCAGTGTTCAAAGTGCACGCACTTTCCAATGTAAAGTCTATGGTGCGTAAAAAGTACAAAGTTAGAAAGTTAGGAACCTTCCGAGTGACCTACGGAGTTAAAACTTAAGACACAGGCCCTTGAGAGGTGTACCAATGCAGGAGCACTGGCGGAGCTGAGTTACCTCACCCACAGGAAGCGGGTGCACAGGGTCGAAGTAGTGTCGGGTTTCGTCACGCCGGTCGATGGTGCTTGGAGCTGGAGATGCTGCAGGTGGCTCGATGTTAAGAGTTCCGGTGGATCCAAGGGTGGATCTGAAGATGTGAAGACCTGAAAGCAGAGGGGACAGTGTTCAAAGTCACTAGCCAGTGACTACCGTGGAACCAGATTGGAACCAGGCGATGTCGGGTGCAAACAGGCGTTGTCGGGTAGCTTCTTTCTGCAGCCACGTGGATACCCGGGGTTGAGGACGTCCAGGAGTCGGTCACAAGCTGTCCCACGTAGGCTTCTCGCTGTTGGCTGTGTTGGCGACCTGATCGGAGCAAACAGGCCTTGGCAAATGCAAGCCACGCAGAAGTGGAAAGATGCTTAACACTCGGACCAGCAAGGTCAGAGCGGGTGCTCCTTTTTACAGGAGCTTGGGTAGGTCTGGAGCAACCAGACCTGCTGTGTAAATTGTCGGTTTCGTCGCCAAGATGGCCGCTGACCACGTGGCTAGTGGCCAGGATGGCGCGTCGAGTGGCACAATGCAAAAGGGCCCCACGCAGATCGTGGAGATGCTGGAGGGCTGATCTTCGGTGCAAGGGCTGCTCGGTGGTGGGGGTTCTCAGTCCTCAAAGCACAACGTCGAGGATGCCTCAGAAGCTGCGCAGTCAGCTTTTCGAGAGTCTTCCAAGAGGTCCGGTCCCACGTCACTCGGTGCCTCCACGGGTCCCTTCTTTGCAGGGACTGTGGATCGGGCTCTGAGAGGTCTGGGAGTCTGGTTCTTGTCGGGCTCTGGGCTCGGGCTCCGGCGGGAGGCGGCGGCAAAGCAGACGTCGAGTTGCTGGTTGGTACCTGTGTTCACAGGGTGGCCACTCCTAGGCCACAAGGGAGATTCTCTTCAGTCTTCTGTGTAGCAGAATGTCGAAGTCCAGTCTTCTTCTTCGTGTAAAGTTGATTCAGGATGATCTGCTGTGCAATGGCACTGCTCCCACTCTTATTCCCAATCTGAGGGGTGGATCACCTACTAGGTCCCTCCTCTGGGAGGAACCAGGAAGGAGGGCGGTTACACCCCCTTTCCTTTGTCCAGTTCCGCGCCAAGCCTGGGTCTGGAAAGTCCCAGGACCGGTTTGGACTGGCCTATGCACGGGGACACCTTGTGTGCCCCGGGCATGTCTGATTCTATTCAGCCCTGTCCTACCCAATACACAAAACCCTGTCTGGGGTGGTGCTCGCACCTCCCAAGGCAGGAAACCCTTTGTCCAGGCCACCATCTGCCGAGTTTCGGTCAGCTTATATAGAAAGACAATGGTTCCTATGGCATACAATTTTAAATCACTTAATATTTATAACAGGCTCAATGGCACTCCCCTTACTAGAGGTTTGATCGGAGCCGCCATCGAGCAGCACGATTCGAAAGCGCCAAGCACACCTGTGAAACTTGGCGGTGGAACGGCATTGACCGCGAATATTCAATATTCAAAAGTAAATAAAACAAAGACACGCTACCAACTGTGGCTACAGTGTGCCCGGCCGGGTTCACTGTAAGTAAATTCAATTTACTATCACACGCTTGGGCTATCTACACCCTGGTGCAAGATGTCCCTCACTGCCCAGTCCTGATGAGACCTTTATTCTAAATGGTCGAAACGCCGTCGACGCTTCAGGAAACAAATCAGACCAACACAGTTTCTATAATTTTATAGCAGCTGGCTAATCATTTGTTGATATAATTGGTTTAGAGTCTAGTTTCCTGTCTTTTGTAAATATTCACAGTTGAAACCTGTATAGTTCACTTTTTTATACACTTTTTTGGTTCACTTATTATTCACTTGGGATACACTGCACTTTGTGTAATATTTGTATGTCGCAAGTTATGTACATGTATTTTTTATGATCAAATTCTTAAATATAAGGAAATGTCCTTTATGGTACGAGTGTGCGTCTCTCTTTCTTTTGCCACCCTCCTTCCAAAGTTTCCATTGCCATTGAGCCTGTTATAAATATTAAGTGATTTAAAATTGTATGCCATAGGAACCATTGTCTTTCTATATAAACGTACTGCCCTGGTTCCGCTGTGAGTAGGGTTCCCTTGTTTTCACATTTCGAGTTTCGGTCAGCAGCAGGAGGCCAGACTCGTGTCTGTGGTGGCAGCATCCATTTTGTGATGCTGAGGCTCTGTTTAACTTTAACCGGGGTTAAGGCTACACACATGTCGTGTCCCTCTAGAAGGGTGGAATGCTATCCCCGTCGCCAGAATTGGCGAGGGGATAGTATTCCAATTCGTATGACACCTTACTCGACATGTTTTGATAAAGCCAAACCAAAGATAGCAAATAACCGCGAGGATTATAATGCACTTAAGAGTATATGGTATGGCAATATCCCGGAACAGCTTAGGGAGTGGTTCCCGACAGCTGCAGACAAGCTCAGCTCATGCTAGAGCACCATCTCACATATTTCCAAGCACTCTGCCTCCAGGATTGATGAGGCCTTCCATAGGAGTGGTTGATAGGAATATATGTGTCTAGTTTAGGGTTAGGCACAGACATACTGTACCTAAGTAAGAGGTGGTTACACCGACTTACCCCAGCTGAGTGATCAGCCAGTTGTGTCAAATATGGAGGCCAGGCCAGGGGTGGCATAATACATGCTGCAGCCCCTGGTAGGCCTTGGATACACCTATGCCCTGGGCACCTAGGGTGCACTAATACAGGGGCTCATAAGGTGAACCAGTTCCAATTCGTAATGCACCTAGAGTGCATTGGCAGTAATTTAGAGAGAGAACAGCAGGCTGTGGGTCTGATTAGCAGGCCCACAGCCACATTAAGTCAGAAACCAGTGAAGCAAAAAGCAAAAATTTGGGGTGACCATAGGATAGCAGACCCTACTCGCCTACACATGTTATATGTCCAGAGTGGATAGGCATTTCATTTCCAGCCCCTAGTTCCTCAATTATACAAACAAGAGGGGGTAAACTGACATATTCACATACTGAATCTTATAAAATACTAGCTTACCCGTCGTGCGTTGCTGCGATCTCAGAAGAAAGGAAATTCAAGGAAACTCATTATGATAACATTAAATTTACATTGTGTCATTGTTATTGAAACGTATTCATTTCATTTTTGAAAACATTTCTAAGTGTGGCTTGAGCAGTGCGTCCCCGATTGGTTTCCAATCTTGATTCTGTTTGTTTGTTCGTTTGAGAAGAACGGGCTTGAGCAGTGTGTACTCGATCTGCTTCCTATCTTGATTCTCGTTGCTCGTTCGTTTGAGAATTACGGGCTTGAGCAGTTTGTATTCGAACAGCTTCTAATCTTGCTTCCCGTTGCTCCTCTGTTTCTGAAGCTCATAATGCCTTTTTCTTTTGTGCTTCTAATGTAGATTGACCAATCGATTTCTGTTTGGGGGTCATAACTGACGACGATGCTCGCAAATTCGCTGTCTATTTCAGTATTCGAAAGATTATGAGGGCCCTGGGGGGCTGATTTAAAAAAGAATTGTCAGAAACCTTCGCAGGAGTGTACTCAACAACTTCCCAAAGTTTCATGGCGATCGGATGAATGGTGCAGTAATGCATAAAGGACAAACAGACAGACAGACATACTTTCGTTTTTATATATATAGATGTATTATTTTTGATGTGAAATTATTGGAAATATGATATGTCAATATTTCAAAATGGTTTTCTTTTTGCCTATAAGCACTGGGGGAAGATTGATGCAACTGCTTGATCAGCTGACTTTGAAGCTGGGGAACTGAGTTTAAGTCTCTGCGGCAAGCTCAATATCCTGTGATTCTGGGCAAATCCTGGCTTATTTTAGTCTTGCAATGTTTGCTGCTTGCCATTGCCTGCATATTTTTTCACCCAACTTGTGCAGCGGAAAAACTTGCCTTCAAATTTGTTAAAAGCTTTCCTCCTTAATGTTCCCCTATGCTTTCTTTTATAAACACCGGAAGAGGATGTGGCGTAACTACTTCAGAAGCTGACTCTGAAGATGGGGAACCAGGTTTGAGCCTCAGCATTGGCTCAACATCCTGTGATGCCAATATAATCTTTTATCCATGCCTAAAAATGAATGAATGCAACTGGTGCTCATTTACAGTGCTCCAATACCTTCAGGTCGAGTTTGCGAAAACTGCAAAATCAATCAAATGTTTCGGACCTCCCATATTGGTTTAAACTGTCCACAAGCCCTCCCTAGTAACCAGATCAAAAGCCGACTGAATGACATAGAGGCACCCACCCCCCCCCAGCATCACATACTTGCAGTAGATTAGTTGCAATTGGATCACTTGGTCAATAGTGCTTGTCCCAACCCTAAATCCAGCTTGTAGAGGAGTCAACACTCTTAAATCCTCAATCCAAGCTTGTAGTCTGATCAACAGAATTCAACTGAAGAGCTTCTGGGAGCTGTCGATAGGACTGATAGAGCAGTAATTGAATGGGACAGACCTAAGGCGCTTCTTACAGATGGGCAGATTTCAGCCCCTACCCAAGTCTGTGGCATGGTAAGCCCATTCATGATATATTCATGACAAAAGGTCAAGATAATGGCCCCAAATTTTCTTCTTGGCTTTTAACAAGTCTCCAGGTACCTTATTGCGCTCCCGCACTTTCCTTGATGTGAACTTCTCTTGCGGTGATAGGGCGGGAACACAATGAAACTGGTGGAACGGGGCAGCAGCAGACGAGACACTAGATGGTTGGTACTCCTTATTCCATTCCCCTGGGGTAGTAGGGCCTACTGCGTGTATGGCCAAGGTCCACCCTCACATGCCCTGCTAACTGGTCTCAGTATAGGGCTGGCTATTGGTGAAAAGGCATGCTCACTCATCCTCACATCTTGCACATACAAGCCTGAGAAATGTTCAGCCCAAGCAGCAACAGGTATACATTCATCTTTCCATGGATCTAACGGTAACCAAAATAGTTTGCTGTGGACAAGGAGATTAGCGGAAAAGTATACTTCCACTCGATCCAGAATTCAGGTTTTCAGATTTTTCTTGCAGATTGACTAGCCTGATTTTACATATCCTAATGATTAATTGTTGCCTGTATTCTCGCTGTTTTTATCATCACATGAAATTCTCTCACCCACTTACAAACTGCATAATTTAAAAAAAATTATCTTTTTATGTAAAGTAGAGTTATGAATTATGTGTTTTTGTGTACTTTTATGATTTTAATTAATCGAATAAAGTTTTTTTTTTACTTGACTAGCCCGCATTGTCATGTATTGTGAACGATGGATCCTGATACTACTTGGTCTCAAATTTAAATACAGTACACAAATTACAAGAGGAAAGTTGGGAGACAGGCTGAGAATAAAGTGTTACAAAGAGATTGAATCACAGGCAAACAAAATAGGTGACATGCAAAAGACAAGAAAAAGAAAGTCACTTACCACTTGCCATTACTCCCATTTCCTAAAAACACAGGTCCCTGGGACCTTACCACCTCTGTGATGAGATTCTAAGCTTTATTGTCATACGTATCCCCTAGTAACACCCAATTTACTTTAGCAACCCCAAAAGAGTGAATGGCAATCAAAGAAGTTTGAACTATTCCTTAAATCAGTAATTTTAAAGCCGTAATTTTCTCAAGCTCAACAGCGACAAGACGGAGGTACTTGTCTTTGGTAACAAGCCTGATCTATGGAGTTCGCGTCACTGGCCGTTGACCATGGGCGACTTACCCATTCCATCGGAACAAGCGAGAAATCTTGGGGTTCTTATCGATAGGGATCTATCGATGAAAGACCAGGTCAGTAAAGTCACAGCCACCTGCTTCACTATCCTAAGATGGCTGAGAAAAATCTTCTGGATTCTGCCATCCGACACCCAGAGATCTGTCGTGACGGCCCTGGTGACCTCTAGATTGGACTACAGTACCGTGCTCTATCTGGGGGCTACCAGGGCGGTCCTGCGCCGTCTCCAACTAGTCCAGAACGCCGCTGCACGGCTTCTGTGTGGATGCCGGAAATATGATCCAATTACGGAACGCATCAAGCAACTCCACTGGCTTAATCTTGACAACCGGGTAAAATTTAAGGCACTATGCTTTATGCATAAGATTAAAATTGAAGCCGCCCCCACTTATCTCCAATCACTCGTCAAACCTTATGTAGCCGCACGCTCTCTCCGCTCTTCTTCCCAACACTTGTTCTGCGTGCCTAAGTTCAGGCTCTCCAGAGTAGGTGGTCGTTCCTTTGCTGTACTGGGACCCAAACTCTGGAATTCTCTTCCCCTGGACCTACGAGTGGAGCAGTGTCATCTTCGCTTCCGCAAAGCCTTAAAGACCTGGCTCTTTGTCCAATAATTCTTCTTTGGGATTTACTATGCTGTCACTGTCAATTAGCGCCGGGAAACCCTCACGGGTAGCTGTCGCGCTCTATAAGATTAATAATAAATAAATAAATAAAAAATAAAATAAAATCAGTATCACTGCATTTCATATGCAAGTCCATATTTTCTGATGACCAAACTAAAATAGATTTTGTTTTGTGGTATTTTAAGGGAAATGCGCCCAACTGGAGTATTCCATTAGTAGGGATAAATATTCCAAACTTATAAAATTGCTCCACTTTCTGCAAGCAAAGTGTTTGATACGGGGTTGTATATTCTTTCTCTGGTTAATAAATGGATAATCTTAAATAAACTTTAAAGGAGGTAAGCAAGATTTGTTGAGGTATATTGCCACAATTAATCATTTAGGGCCATATGTATCAACAGCCTGATTTGCGATACTCAAATAGCGATTTTTTAGAAATCGCTATTTGAGAATCGCAAATAGGGATGTATGTACAAAATCGCAATTTTTTAGTGATTTCTTAGTATTCCTAAATTGGGATTAGCAAATTGCGAATCACAATTAAGGAATACTTTCCCATTCATTTCTATGGGCCAGGAGGCCCATAGGAATGAATGGGAAGTTATTCTTAATTTGCGATTCGCAATTTGAGAATCGCAAATTGAGAATAATTTCAAGGGTGCAGGGGTGTCCAAAGGACACCCTGTTGCACCCCTGAAATTAGCATGGGTGCACATGTGGTGCACATACATGCCCAAAGGGCATGCATGTGCTTCACATTGCACTTTGAAAAATGCAAAAAAGTGCATTTTTCAAGGAATTCGCAAATTACCACCAACTTGAAGTTGGTGGCAATTTGCGATTCCTTAAGGCCAATTTGCATTTTTTAATGCTTCTTACATTGCATTTAAGGAATCGCAAAATTGGCGATACCTTAAATGCAATTGCAAAATAAGGAATCTCAAATTTTGCGATTCCTTATTTTGCACAGAGATTTCTTTCATACATACCATTTAGCACTAATGCGTTCACAAACGCCGAAATTCTTCTAATTTCAGCGTTTGCGAACGCATTAGTGCTTGATACATATGGCCTTTAGTTGCTTAAACTGTTAGGCTGAGGAAAAAAACAGCACCAGTATTTTATAAAGGGCTACAAAGTGAAATGAATAATGAGTTGGAACAGGCAGTAACTTTTCCTAAATGGGCATATCTAATAGAGTGCAGTTAGATCAATGTTTAACCGAATGCTGCTCAGAGAAAACCAAAGCAGAGACTAAGGTGCAAATAGTATATCCAACGTTAGGAAAGATTAGAAACTCAGAAGATCCTGACACTATGAGGTTAGGGAGTGTAAAAGTCCCAATTTCCTAGAGTCAAGCATCAGTAATGACACACAAAGACTCAACAGCCAGCAGAAAACTAGATTTCTTGAAAAAGGAGGTCCTTGTCAAGTGAAGAATTTAAGTCACTTCTTAAATGGGTAGTGAACTTCATGCAACCTTCAGTAGTCTGTATCATTACACCAACGTAAATTACTTTGTTGGATCGACAAGAAATATTAAGGAACTGAAGGAAACTACTCACACATTAAATTTTGTTCATACTCTACAAATCCATTTGATTAAGAAAACTGTTACTGAGGAAGTTAAGGTCGTCGATTATTAGATTTTTTTCTTCAGGTTCAGTATATTTTTTTACACCAATGACTTCCTTGTTCTGTGTCAGATACGCATGTACCCTTCCATGCAGGTCCGGTACATGCGCAGAGGGCTTCGCTGAGGCTTATAATTGTGTATGTCGGCAGGAGCAGAAGAGGATAGAGAGTGTGCAGGCAGTGGGTGCTGCCTGGACTAAAGAATCACATCTCAGAAGAATGAGGTTTGTGAAACATTTGAGTACATTCCCTCAATGATGTGTCACGTTTCTAGAAAGGAGCTTAAAAATCTTTGTACGATGAATTTGGAAAACCAGAGAAGTAATGTTGAAATGACAAAAAAGACAGTGGTTGCACATCAATTAACAATGACCACTAGCAATATGCAACCACATGTTAAGCTCGTATGAGTGATTTTGAAAAGGTTTCTAATAACGTGTTTTATGTTAAATATTTTATTTAGACTTTTTAGTTTCCCCGATATGGATAATTCAATCAATCAATCAACAAAATTTGTATAGCGCGCTACTCACCCATAGGGTCTCAAGGCGCTGAGGAGGGGGGGGGGGGGGGGGGGTTGCTACTGCTCGAACAGCCAGGTCTTGAGTTTTTTCCTGAAGGAGAGATGGTCCAGGGTCAGCCGTAGGTGAGTGGGGAGGGAGTTCCATGTCTTGACTGCCAGGCAGGAGAAGGATCTTCCTCCGACGGTGGATTTGCTTATTCGTGGGATGGAGGCGAGGGAGAGGCTGGCAGATCGGAGCTGGCGGGTCGGTGTGTAGAATGTGAGGCGGCTGGTGAGGTACTTCGGGCCGTGTCGTGGAGAGCCCTGTGTGCGTGGGTGAGGAGTCTGAACAAGGTCCTCTTGCTGACGGGGAGCCACTGCAGGTCTTTCAGGTGGGCAGAGATGTGGCTGTGGCAAGGGATGTCTAGGATGAGTCGAGCTGAGACATTCAGAATGCGCTGGAGTCTTTTCTAGAGTTTGGCAGTGGTTCCAGCGTAGAGGGTGTTCCAGTAGTCCAGACGGCTGGTGACGAGGGCCTGGGTGACCGTCTTCCTGTCGTTGGGGATCCATCGGAGAATGCGCAGGGTGTTGAAGCAGGATGACGAGACAGCGTTGACTTGCTAAGTCATCGTGAGGGAAGAGTGCAGGATGAAACCCAGGTTGCGTGCGTGGTCCGTTGGCTTGTGTGCGGTGGCCAGGACAGGGGGCCACCAGGAGTCGTCCCAGGCAGAAGGAGATGGTTCAAGGATGAGGACTTCCGTCCTGTCTGAGTTCAGTTTCAGATGGCTAATCTTCATCCATTCTGCGACGTCTTTCATTCCTTCCTGGAGGTTGGCTTTGGAGGTGGCGGGGTCGTTGGTGAGGGAAAGGATCAGCTGGGTGTCGTAGGAGATTATGTTGAGGTTGTGTTGGCGAGCGATGGCTGCGAGAGGGCTCAGGTAGACTTTGAAGAGGGTGGGGCTGAGTGAGGATCCTTGCGGAACGCCGCAGATGACTTCGGTGGCTGCGGATCGGAACAGGGAGGCGGACTCTCTGGGTTCTACCGGCGAGGAACGAGATGGTCCACTCCCGTGCCGCTCCTTGGATTCCGGTGTTGCTGAGGCGCTGTATCAGGGTGCAGTGGCATACGGTGACGAAGGCTGCTGAGAGGTCCAGGAGGATGAGGGCAGCAGTTTCCCCATTGTCGAGCAGGGACCTGATGTCATCGGTGGCTGCGATGAGGGCGGTCTTGGTGCTGTGATTTGCTTGGAAACTGGACTGTGAGGGGTTAAGGGATCCATTGGTCTCGAGGAAGGCGGAGAGTTGTCTATTCACGGTCTTCTCGATGACTTTGGCTGAAAAGGGGAGGAGCGAGATGGGGCGGAAGTTCTTGAGGTCTGTGGGGTTCACTGTGGGTTTCTTCAGGAGACTAACGAATCCCTCGACCCGTCACAGTCCGGCTTCTGAGCAAACCACAGCACCGAGACCGCCCTCATCGCAGCCACTGACGACATCAGGTCTATGCTCGACAACGGGGAAACCACCGCACTCATCCTCCTGGATCTCTCAGCGGCCTTCGACATGGTATGCCACCGCACCCTAATACAACTTCTCAGTGACACCGGAATCCAAGGCGCGGCCTTAGAATGGATCATCTCATTCCTCACCGGTAGAACCCAGAGAGTCCGCCTCCCCCCGTTCCGGTCCGAGGCTACCGAATTAATCTGCGGTGTCAAACAAGGATCCTCGCTCAGCCGCACCCTCTTCAACGTCTACATGAGCCCCCTCGCCGCCATCGCACGCAAACACAACCTCACCATCATCTCCTACACAGCTGATCCTCTCCCTCACCAACGACCTGGACACCGCCTGAGCCAGCCTCCAGGAAGGAATGAAGGACATCACAGAATGGATGAAGCTCAGACGTCTGAAACTGAACTCAGACAAGACGGAAGTCCTCATCCTGGGACCGTCTACCTCGGCCTGGAACAACTCCTGGTGGTCACCTGCCCTGGGCACCGCCCCCAAACCCACCGACCACGCACGCAACCTGGGCTTCATCCTAGACTCCTTCCTCACGATGACCAAGCAAGTCAACGCAGTATCATCGTCCTGTTTCAACACCCAGCCGCCTAGACTACAGCAACACCCTCTATGCCGGATCCACAGTCAAGCTCCAGAAAAGACCACAGCGCATATAGAATGCCTCGGCAAGACTCATCCTGGACATCCCCCGCCACAGCCACATCTCCGCCCATCTGAAGAATCTGCACTGGCTCCCCGTCAGCAAGAGAATCACATTCCGACTCCTCACCCACGAACACAAGGCCCTCCACGAAGCGGGCCCCAAGCACCTCAACAACCGCCTAGCATTCTGCACACCAACCCGCCAACTCCGCTCCGCCAGCCTCGCCCTCACCGTCCCACGCATTCGCAAAGCCACCGCCGGAGGAAGATCCTTCTCCTACCTGGCAGCCAAGACATGGAACTCCTTCCCCACCCACCTCCGGCAAACACAGGACTCCTGAAGTGAGTGCAGCTTACAAAATGCAGGATGTCCAAGAGTTCTGGTCCCACGTCTCTCGTGTCCGCCACGGGTATCAGATTTGCTGTGAGCAAAGGGTGGGTTCAGAGATGTCTGGAAGTCCAGGTCCTGGGTCGCAGATTCTTTGGGATCCGCCGGGAGCCTTGATGTAGACTGGCAAAGTTGCTGTTGGTGCCTGTTTGAACAGGGTAGTCACTCTTTGACCACAAGGGAGATGTCTTCCGTCTTCCAGTCGAATGGAATGTCGAAGGTCCAGGATTTATGTTTCAAGGATTCATCCAGGGTAAAATAAAGTCCTAGGGACTGGGTTCCTATACTTACACTAAGTTTAGGGTCTGGACTACCTTTAAGGTCCCTCCTATGGATGGACCTGGGAAGGGGATGGTTACACCCCTTTCCGTTTGTCCTGTTTCAAGCCAGAGCTGGGGAAGAGTGCCCCAGCAACTGGTTTGAACTGAAAAAATGCATAGAACACCTAGTGTGCCCCAGGCAGTGTCTGAAAAGCATTCACTGAATGCAGCCCTCCCTGCGCCAATACACTAAAGCCTGTCTGGGGAGGTGCTGGCACCTCCCTGGACAGGAAACCTATCGTCCAGGCCTCCCCTGCCGGAGTTTTGTCCAGCAGCAGGAGGGCAGACTCGTGTCTGAGGCAGCAGCATCCATTTTGTGATGCTGAGGCTCTGTTTAACTTTTAACTTTAACCAGATAAACCAGTAGCTACATGTCTTCTCCCTCTAGAAGGGTGAAATGCTACCCCTGCCGCCAGAACTGGCGGGGGGGTAGTATTCCAAAGTGTTTGACACCTTACACGACATGTTTTGATAAAGCCAAACCAAAGTTAGCATTAAGCGCGAGGATTATAATATACTTAAAGAGTATATGGTATGGCTATATCATAGAACAGCTATAAGGAGATGGTTCCGAAAGCTGCAGAGGGGCTCAGCTCATCTAGGGCACCCTCTCACATAAAACCAAGCACTCTACCTCCAGGATTGTCGAGTTCTGCCTTAAGAGTGGCTTATAGGTGTATATGTGTCTATATAGGTATATAGATATAGGTATACTATATCTAAGTAAGGGGTGATTACACCACCTTACCCAGGCTGTATGAACAGACCTGTGGTGTCAGTTTGGAAGGCAAACTAGGGGTGGCACAATATATGCTGCAGCCCCTGGTAGGCCTAGGGTTCACCTATGCCCTGGGTACCCAAGGTGCACTTTACAGGGGCTCACAAGGGTGACCCAGTAACCAATCTGGAATGTACCTAAAGTACATGGTATCAACATAGAGAGAGAACAGCTAGGCTGTGGGCCTGATTAGCAGGGCCACAGCCAGACGAAAGTTGAAAAAACAGAGAATGACAGCAACAAGTGGGGGTAACCATAGGTTACCCCCACAAAGGTTGTATCTTTTTTCAGAGGGCTCCTGTTGAGGAGACCTTCCTCTAGACTGGGAACACTTCTCTTTAGGAAGTGTCTGTTTAGTTTTTTCCCACTTCTTTTTAGGAGTATTGAGATTATTTTTAATATTAACTTTTTCAGGATTTTCAGTTAGTTGGGGTTTTACTGGTTTCCCACCCAAACTATCTCTACCTAGTCCTTCATAGGATTTTTCAATAATTCTGGAAAGATCATACGGTTGATCAGTAATATCTGTTTCTTTTAGCTTTTGGCGGATTGCCACGGATGCTGCTTCACCTTTAATGTTGGCTAATAGTATAGCCGAGATCTGTTTGAAATCTTTCAGTTGCTTCATACCAAGATTTAAGGCCGGTTCTGGATCGTATTCATTTTGAATCTGTCTCAGAACGTCTGGTATTACCGCCATAGACGGGACACCATTTGTTTTTTTGTAGATTGAAGCAAAGACTGTACCCCAAATGTTGCAGTCCTCTAAGTGTGGTGCAATTCCCATTGGTAAAATCCTGTGCTTCTCATGAGGTGTACTATCAGGCAATACTGCCTCTATTTGAGTAATTGTTTGAGCTAACCAGAATGGCATTTGTTCCCGTTTTGCAGGCAATTTACCAATGACTGATTGTATAGTCTGTGGTGTGATTTTGTTTGTGTTCCCCTGGTGTGGGAAGTGCTGTGGAATTCTTACAGCTGGTTGGACTGTTAATGTCCGTATGACATATTGAACCAATTACCTGTGTATTTTAATCAGCTGTTTTAGCTGAGCTAACAACTCAGGAGCTGTCATTCTTTCAATGTCAGGATGTGGTGTACAGCTGGCTAGTACCGTCCATGTGGCTCCTGGTCTACCTGGTGGACCGAGCCTGGTAATGTGATTTTGATGTTGTAGGGCACCATTAAACCAGAGCTGATGCTCTTGGTAAGCTAGTGGAATTTCAACGTCAATGTCCTCGAATGAAACGTATTCCGCTGGTGGTTCCTCTAATTTATGGTAGTGGAACTCGTGTGTTGCTGCATTTGCTGCAGGAAATAGAATCCAGGAATAGAATACCTCTGTCTGCCAATATTCATGTGCCTCTATAACAAATATTACTTTACTGCCTCTGGGTGATATTCCATTTTCTATAAGTTTTATAGTAATGGTTTTCCTTATATTTACCGGGATGAGTATAGCATCCGCGTCATTTTGTTGGAGATTTGTGTCATCCAAAACTACTTGAGCTGCTAGTGCAGCTCTCTCTCTCTCTCTCTCGTCACTTTCCGTAATTTTGTTGACCTAAAGTGTTTGCAGAACAAGTTTCAAGGAGCCAAAGATTAGGAGCACAATATTTTGGAACACTGTATCCTACAACTTTAAAGAAACTAAAAACTAATAAATAGGATTTTTTTGTCTTACTCAGTTTAACCCACTCCAGACGTCTATTGGAGTATCTTACCGGAAAAAAGGGTTCTGTGTGAAATGCACTTCTGAGTTACTCTAGTATCTAGCGTTAAATTATCGCCTTACCAAATGTTGGGCGCCATGTAGTGTAGTTTATATATTCCCAATAGGCTCTGCGCATTGGAATAGTGTATCCTGTAGTCTAGACGTAGGACTGAAGTCGACTAGGTCTCGACCGAAAATACTAGACTTAATTGTGTGTGTGCCAGCTAGCTCAGAGGTCACTAGAAACTTTCTCGAATGAACAAGAAGGGATTAGTTTCTGACAACCGCTTAAAACATGACAACTTTGCTTCCCAAGAATAAGAAATATATCTCTAGAGTCGCGTAAACAATAGAGAGACAGGCATTTTCAATAAAAAGGTATTTATTTATTCTCAAGCATTAGAAATGAACTGCTGCAATCGTAATACTTGTGGTAAAGTACAAAGTGTACAGTACGAAGAGTATTAAAGCATGATATGGTTTGTAAGCCATAAAATACCTAAAATGCATAAAATACATACAGTGATAAATAATGACTAAAAGTACTCAACTGGTGCTTCTAAAATATGCCTACCCCTAGGACTACGTAGATCTAGTACAAGGGAAGAATTAAGTAAGGTGTAGCCTAGTTTTAGTATTCTTTGCCAAGAATCTAATCCAAGAATTCTCTTAGGGTCTAATCAGCTCCGTACCTTAGTTTTAGAATGTATGAGGGTATCTGTCTCTCATGACTCGATTTCCCAGCAACCCGCGAGGGTAGCCTGGAAACACCAGAGCTGGATTTCTCGGCAGGAGAAAGTACAGCGTCTCTCAGTGCATCAGCTGGAGGGTCAGCTTCCTTCGGCACGTGCTGCAGCAGGGCGAGTCGGGCAAGTAGATAGTCGAACTGCTCCAAACCACTGTGTGTTTGTTTGGACAAGTGTGGGCTTAGTTATACCTTGAAGGTGCCGAGTTTGACTTAAGATTGGACATAATAACGTCTTTAGACTTAATTCTCTGAAAACTCCATGAGTTCTTGATAAATCAATATTCATGCAGGGGGAAGTCCCTGACTGCTGAAGGCAGGTTTTTCCAAGAAATCATTCTAGATTTTCAGAACTAGTGGAAGTAACCTTGCCGTATTAGGACTACTTGAGTTGTGTCTTAACATGGTTATGATTTGTATGCCTGTATAGAAATACGGAATTTTATACCTATATAAGGGCATCAATCGGGAAAATTACACTAGGGTCCTAAAATGCTATACAACAAGGTGAGCCAGACCTCTGCGGTACACCATATGAGAGGTGAGCCAGACCGCTGGGGTACACTCTGAAAGAGGTGAGCCAGGCCACTGTTGTATACTCTGAAGGAGGTGAGCCAGACCACTGCGGTGCACTCTGAGAGGGGAGCCAGACCACTGTGGTACACTCTGAAAGAGGTGAGCCAGGCCACTGTGGTACACTCAGAGATGTGAGACAGACAACTGCAGTACACTGTAAGAGAGGTGAGCCAGGCCACTGTGGTACACTCAGAGAGGTGAGCCAAACCACTGCAGTTGACTATAAGAGAGGTGAGCCAGGTCACTGTGGTGCAATCTAAGTGAGGTGAGCCAGGCCACTGCGGTATGCTCTAAGAGCGGTGAGCCAGGCCAACTGCGGTAAACTGTGAGAGAGTTGAGCCAGGCCACTGCGGTACACTTTGAAAGGGGTGCCAGATCACTGAGGTACACTCTGAGAGAGGTGAGCCAGACCACTGCTGTACACAGTACGAAAGGTGAGCCAGACCACTGCTGTACACAGTAAGGAAGGTGAGCCAGACCACTGCGGTACACTCAGAGAGGTGAGCCAGGGCACTGTGGTGCACTCTGAGAGGGGAGACAGACCACTGCAGTACACTATAAGAGAGGTGAGCCAGGCCACTGCGGTGCACTCTGAGGGGGGAGCCAGACCACTGCGGTGCACTCTGAGAGGGGAGCCAGGACACTGCAGTACACTATAAGAGAGGTGAGCCAGGCCACTGCGGTGCACTCTGAGAGGGGAGCCAGACCACTGTGGTACACTCTGAAAGAGGTGAGCCAGGACACTGCAGTACACTGTAAGAGAGTTGAGCCTGGACACTGTTTCACACTCTGAACGAGGTGAGCCAGACCACTGCGGTGCACTATGAAAGGGGAACCAGACCACTGTGGTAAACTCTGAGGGGTGAGCCTGACCACTGTGGTACACTCTGAGAGGGGAGCCAGCCCACTGCAGTACACTGTAAGAGAGTTGATCCAGGCCACTGCGGTACACTTGGAGAGGTGCGCAAGACCGCTGCGGTACACTGTAAGAGAGGAGAGCCAGACTACTGTGGTACAGTCTGCAAAAGTTGAGCCAGGCCACTGTGGTACACTCGGAGAGGTGAGCCAGACCGCTGTGGTAAACTGTAAGAAAGGTGAGCCAGACTACTGTGGTACAGTCTGAAAAAGTTGAGCCAGGCCACTGTGGTACACTCAGAGAGGTGAGTCAGACCACTGCGGTACACTGTAAGAGAGGTGAGCCACCATAAAAGAGGTGAGCCTGGACACTGTTGCACACTCTGAACGAGGTGAGCCAGACCACTGCGGTGCACTATGAAAGGGGAACCAGACCACTGTGGTAAACTCTAAGGGGTGAGCTGGACCACTGTGGTACACTCTGAGAGGGGAGCCAGCCCACTGCAGTACACTGTAAGAGAGTTGAGCCAGGCCACTGCGGTACACTTGGAGAGGTGAGCAAGACCGCTGCGGTACACTGTAAGAGAGGAGAGCCAGACTACTGTGGTACAGTCTGCAAAAGTTGAGCCAGGCCACTGCGGTACACTCGGAGAGGTGAGCCAGACCGCTGTGGTAAACTGTAAGAAAGGTGAGCCAGACTACTGTGGTACAGTCTGAAAAAGTTGAGCCAGGCCACTGTGGTACACTCAGAGAGGTGAGCCAGACCGCTGTGGTAAACTGTAAGAAAGGTGAGCCAGACTACTGTGGTACCCTCTGAGAGGTGAGCCAGATCACTGCAGTACACTGTAAGAGAGGTGAGCCATGTCCCTGTGGTACACTCTAAGAGGGGAGCCAGACCACTGTGGTACATTCTGAGAAAGGTGAGCCAGACCACTGTGGTACACTCTGAAAGAGGTGAGCCAGGCCACTGCGGTAAACTCGGAGAGATGAACCAGATCGCTGTGGTACACTGTAAAGGAGGTGAGCCAGGCCACTGTTGTACACTCTGAGAGGGGAGCCAGACCACTGTGGTACACTCTGAGAGGGGAGCCAGACCACTGCGGTACACTCAGAGAGGTGAGCCAGGCCATTGCGGTACTCTCAGAGAGGTGAGCCAGGCCATTGCGGTACTCTCAGAGAGGTGAGCCAGGCCATTGCGGTACTCTCAGAGAGGTGAGCCAGGCCATTGCGGTACTCTCAGAGAGGTGAGCCAGGCCATTGCGGTACTCTCAGAGAGGTGAGCCAGACTACTGTGGTACAATCTGAGAGGTGAGCCAGACCACTGCAGGACACTCTAACACACATGCACACTTAGGTTTTGACTTACCCTACAGACTCCCTGGCCTGAGTGGAGCGCCTTTGTAGCCCACTCAGGTCAATACCCGCTCTGCTCTGCAGTGCGGGAATTTGATGAGAGTCTGTCCCAGGGGCTTCTGTGAGAAAGCAGGAAGATGAGTGGTGGTGCGCCACGACATTGGAGAAGGCCGGCGGCTAAAGGTAAGTTTTTAATTTTAAAAAATTGAGTATTTCAAAACGCCCCACTCAACCCCTCCCATGTTCCCTCTACCCACCCACCACCCTTTGATTATGGCTACAGCACTGCTTCCTGCCTTGATTTCTTACTCCATTTCATTTTGCAATTATTTGCTTCTGAGCTGCACTTTGTGTGAAGTTAACGTTTCGTGCAATTTGATTCTTAATGTGCTCTGTAGTTAGGGCAATACAAGGGTCCATTCAAATGGGGCTTTTTGAAGTGGCCTTTTTTCCATCTCGAGTGCCCTTGCAGCCTGGCAGTTGTAGAGTCCACATGATTTTCGAAGAAGAACAGAAAAATAACTCTAGGTGGACAAATGTGGTATTGGGTCCCGCTCAATTTTTTGTGCTTTGAGCTAGAGATATGTGGGTCACCCTTCCCCCTCCCTGGGCTAAAATCTAATTACATAATCCCCCAAAACAAATAATCGACTATGAATGTCTGCCTTAGCACCTAGAATGTATATATGTCTCATCTGAATAAAACAATATTGTCATATTTATTTAGTGATGAAAGAATGAATCCAGAAACGCGTACCTGGAGTTACACAGCTCAGGCTGCATCAACAAGGGTCAATAAAGAAAGATTGAAGTAAGTGTTCTCATGGACCTCATTTACCATGGTGCATTGGGCAAATCGAGTGCTGAGATGTGAGGCAGTGTGCTCTCACCCTCCTTTCATATTTATATGTTAAGTGTGGCATTAGTAGATCCCAAGGTCACAGCTATTAACCTATCTCAAAATAGCAACATTAGCTTTAATTTGATTAAAATCTCAAGTTTTACTATTGACTGTGTATTTTATGTGGGGTTACGATTTGCTTAAATGACGCCCTGGCTATCTCCTGATTAACAACTGCCTTGTGCTTGGTTTTCAATTCCCAGCAAGCTATCAGACTGGCCAGGCTGGTGGAGGCAAATAATAATGTCAAGGTGTCTGTGCTCCGGAGAGATGGAGGTGAGCTCATGTTGGTCTAAATTGCTTTTCAGAAAGAAAAATGATAACATTAGGAGCCGGAACATATGGGAGGAGTGTTCGATGCCCAACTAGATCATGAGTAGCGAACAGTATGATTGGATAGGAGCAGAAGGGATGTGTATGAGTGTCTGTCAGTATATGTATTTAATTATAACCAACATCTGTAATAAGAGGGACGCAAAAGGATGGGGTGAGTTTATATTATCAAAATCATTACAGATTTGTAGTGAAAGAAAAGTGGGTCAGAAGGTCTGGAGGAATATTCCATCTTGTGTAGATAGTTTACCTGGAACAGAAAGCGTAATAAATGTGATCTGAGGAGATGGAGAATAGATTGTCAATGTAATATGTTAATCAGTAATAATGCTTATTATAAGACCAAGTAGATCAGGGGAGTTAAAAGAGTTTCTGGAAGGTAAAATATTGATGTGATGTTCTTTTTTTGAAAGTTTGAGTTTACTAAGGAAAACGGAAAAAAAAACATGATAAAATGACAAAGAGCTAACTCAATAAGGATAAGAGTTATAAAATATAAAAACTTTGCAAACATATTATGTTGGAAAGAAAAACAAAGATGCATCATAAAGAGGGGAAGGAGGGGAAGGGAAGAACATGGTATGTGGGATAAGCAAATGGAGAAAACAGCATTCTATATGGTAATTATTGAAAATGTAAGCTTAACAATATAAAAACATGAGAATAACAGAATAACCAATAATAATGACACTAAAGCATTTAAATAATTTAGAAGGCCCCTACCGTCCCTCTAGATCTCTTCAGTCCTCTACGGCAAATAATTTTGAAATCCCAAAGAACAAATTGTCACGCATGGGTGGCAAGTAATTTTCTTTTCTAGGACCCACACTTTGGAATTCAATGCCACACACATTGCGGTCTGAACCAAGCTACATCAAATTCAGGAAAACCCTAAAAACATGGCTATTCAACATCTAATTCCTGTAACCGCATTGACACTGGGATCTGTCGCGCCGGGAAACCCTTTGTTGGGTAGCTGTGCGCCATATAAATGCAAACAAATAAATAAATAAATAAATAAAAGGCAAGGGGTGAAACTAGGGTGGCTTTCGCACCTTATCAGATCCACTGTTAGAAGCAGCATTCAAAGAGGGAATCTGGGATAAATCAGCTGTTAAAGGAAGCCCGAGAAATCTGATAAACAAAATTAGTATTCAGGTGGTGATGGAAACAAACTTCACGTGCGAAAAGTAACTTTGTCCGCTTGTTCCAAATTAAATGTATTAACTGGAATGCAATATCTAATAATAAATCTGAAAGTGTAGTATGGGAAGAGGGTTGAGGCCATAGAGGAGAAAGAGTACCCAGAAAGATGTGAATGGGGGAAAAGGGAATGTGAACATTAAAGAGTTTTTGAATTTTGGACCAAGCAAGGCTCCAAAATTAATAAATTGGAGGACATTCAAACAGCATGTGTTTTAGGTCAGCAGAAGGGCATGAGCAGGGCCAGCATGTAGAGGATGTGTTATACAGAAAGGAAGCTAAAAACATCAGGGAAAACGAAAGACGGTGATAAATTAAAATGATTTTGAATGGTGTTAACAGCCCTAGAGGTCTTGTGAATTTTTGTCCATAGTTTATCCCAGAGAGGAATTGACCATTCTTCTGAAAAATCCTTTTCCCAAGCCAATTAAACCTTAGTCTTAAATCTATCTCTAGAAAATTGAAAAGATGTATATAAAACAGAGGCCTTAGGATAAGTATTGAAGATGTGAGATACATTATTGTATAAAGTAGAAGGCCATTAATGATGTACTAAATATCGATCAGAGGGGTGACTGTTCGTCTATTAAGGCCTTACAGTGCTCTGAAGCTATTCCATATTCACTCATATGTCCCAGATTATGAAATCAAAGCAGCAGTGGAAAGCACCAACCCCTTATGAATTTGCGACAAATACACACACATTCACATCTTCCATTTTTTTCTAATCCTGACCATGAATAGTCCACTTGCTTTGACATCAAGTTAACAAGTTGTAAGGTGGTGGAGAAGGAGACAAAGAGACGAGAGTAGGAGATGATACTATAGCTTTATTGGGAGTACGTGAGTGGGGTTTTTACTAACATGATGAAAACACAAAAAGTCTTTGTTAACCTTTTCTTCACTCTCTCTCAATTACCAAACCTTCTCTGATTCGTCATACAGCTCAGAGGGTGAACAAGAACAAGCTGGTCCAAGTCACTTTTATAATTTTCAAGACTACGGGTATCAACAAACCCCATACAACCCTTTTTTAGGACAACGTCAAGGATCATGGCGCCCTCCCCGCGGCAGAGGCAACAACTGACCACGTGGCCAACAACGTGGCCCACAACAGAATACGAGCAGTTTAGGATGGAGGTCGAGGCCAAGCCCAGAAACAAGTACACTTCCAACCGGAACAGCATGGCGAGAGGGTAACCCGCAACAAAACTTACCAGTGGTAAATCCTCCTGAGACCCTCAGTCCTGTTGTGAACATATCCCAACACAACTTGAATGATGATGAACTTAAAGTGTTAAGCAAAGGGTTATCTTATGTTCCCACCAACAAACCCGATAACTTTACTATACGAACTGAACTCTTCAAGTTCTTCCGCAAAATCCGGCTCAAATACTTTTTTCGTAATTCTGGACCCCAACCTAATGCCTCCCTTACGGGTATTAGAATACCTTCGACGTTTGTTCCTCATGCCAGCACAATGTCACACAAAATTCTGGCCTACGAGGTCGTGGTCTGGAGAGATGTCCAACACCTTCTACAAGAGAAATCATACATCAAGTATAACATAAGTAAAACTGAAAAGACGGCACTGCAATCACTCGCCCGAAATAATGAAGTTGTAATCAAGCCAGCGGACAAAGGCGGTGCCATTGTTGTCCAGGATGTGTCGAAATACGAATCTGAAATTCTTCGTCAATTAAATGATGGCGTAAGTTACCAACAATTGAGATCGGATCCTTCAAAAGCCATTGCCTTGGAAATTCTGGAGTTGACACAAGCTGGTCTGGACCAGGGTTTCTTATCTGAGAACGAGTTTCTCTATCTCAATCAAAAACACCCTTGAATGGCCACCATTTACACCACACCCAAAATTCACAAAAGTATGGTGGATCCACCTGGACGTCCCATAGTTTCTAGATGCGGCTCCATACTCGAGCCTCTTGGCAAATACATTGATTTCTTTCTTAAACCTCTTGCTGAGTCTACCCAATCCTATCTATGTGACACTATGCACAAAATAAATATTGTTGAGAATTTATCCTTCGACTCTCAACATCAAGTGCTAGCTACAAGCGACGTGGTCTCGCTATACACTTGCATTCCTCAACAGCAAGCTTTGGCTGTGGTAACTAGATGTCTACACCGACGACCTGCTCCAGTACAGCTTCCCACTGATTTCATCGTGGCCCTTTTAAAGATAGCCATGACAAAGAATTTTTTCATATTTAAAAATCAATTCTATCTCCAGACATCAGGTGTAGCAGTGGGGGCTCCCTTTGCTCCAGACATAACGATTCTCTATATGGTGGCTTTTGAAGATGAGACTGTCCTCAATGAAGTCAATCCATTCAGAGAGCAACTCAGTCTCTGGATGAGATACATTGATGATATTTTGTTAACCTGGAATGGGAACACGGAGGATTATCTTCCTTTTTCACATGGCTCAATCAGCAGTCTCTACACCTCAAATTCACGATCCAATCAGACAACTGAACCATCAATTTCTTGGACACCACCATCTATGAGCAATCAGGCAGCTTATTTACTACACTTTACCGCAAGCCGGTTGAAAGGAACTCGCTGTTACAATACAACAGTCATCATCCGTGAGCACTCCGCGATAATCTGCCCTTTGGGCAGTTCCTTCGTATTGGGAGGAACTGCTCCAACAAAGACCATTACTTCACAGAATCTGAAGATCTTGCAAACCGTCTCCAACAACGGAGTTACCCTCGACGTTTGGTCACGAAATCAAGAAAACGTGCATGGTTCTATCCGCGAGAGGTATTACTTTCGCCAAAAGACAAGACAGACCAACAAGAGAACAGGATTGTATGCGTAACAACATTTACCCCCAAAAGTAACAAGATCAAACGCATTGTGAATCAACATTGGCAATTAATATCGGATGATATCAATGAGGTGGGCACACCATTACACGCCTCTTCAGCCAGGATAGCTTGACTCCAGTGGCTTAGTGAGCACGGGACCCACGTCTAGGCATACCCTTCCCACATAGGGTGAACAGCAAAAAACAGAAGAAGATTGACGGAATGTTGCACAATGGCAAAACATTCACCCCCCAGTCACAGATCTGGGTTTAATTCATCGTTATTTTGCTCACCAAGCCACCCCAGTTCAGACATGGCCATATGCAGATCAGTCTTGACCCTGTGCCTCATGGGAAGAATCCAGCCCGAACTACCAAGCCATATCTTCCCTGGACCGGAATCAAGCATCCTAGGACTGGTTTCTGGGTATCAGCCATCTTCAGCCAGGATAGCTTTACTCTAGTGGCTTAGTGGGCACGGGACCCACGTCTGGGCATACCCTTCCCACATAGGGTGAACAGCAAAAAACACAAGATAATGGACGGAATGTTGCACAATGGCAAAACATTCACTCGCAGTCACAGATCTGGGTTTAATCCATTGTTAATTTGCTCACCAAGCCACCCCAGTTCAGACATGGCCATATGCAAATCAGTCTTGACCCTGTGATACATGGGAACAGTCCATCCCAAACTACCAAGCCATATCTTCTCTGGACCCGAATCAAGCATCCTAGGACCGGTTTCTGGCTATCAGCCGTCTTCAGCCAGGATAGCTGGACTCCAGTGGCATAGTGAGCACAGGACCGAAGTCTGGGCACACTCTTCCCACATAGGGTGAACAGCAAAAAACACAAGATGATGGACGGAATGTTGCACAATGCAAAACATTCACTCGCAGTCACGGATCTGGTTTCAATCCATCATTATTTTGTTCACCAAGCCACCCCAGTTCAGACATGGCCATATGCAAATCAGTCTTGACCCTGTGCTACATGGGAACAGTCCAGCCCAAACTACCAAGCCATATCTTCTCTGGACCGGAATCAAGCATCCTAAGACTGGTTTCTGGCTATCAGCCATCTTCAGCCAGGATAGCTTGACTCCAGTGGCATAGTGAGCACAGGACCGAAGTCTGGGCACACTCTTCCCACATAGGGTGAACAGCAAAAAACACAAGATGATGGACGGAATGTTGCACAATGCAAAACATTCACTCGCAGTCACGGATCTGGTTTCAATCCATCATTATTTTGTTCACCAAGCCACCCCAGTTCAGACATGGCCATATGCAAATCAGTCTTGACCCTGTGCTACATGGGAACAGTCCAGCCCAAACTACCAAGCCATATCTTCTCTGGACCGGAATCAAGCATCCTAAGACTGGTTTCTGGCTATCAGCCGTCTTCAGCCAGGATAGCTTGACTCCAGTGGCATAGTGAGCACAGGACCGAAGTCTGGGCACACTCTTCTCACATAGGGTGAACAGCAAAAAACACAAGATGATGGACGGAATATTGCACAATGGCAAAACATTCACCCCCAGTCACAGATCTGGGTTTAATCCATCGTTATTTTGCTCACCAAGTCACCCCAGTTCAGACATGGCCATATGCAAATCAGTCTTAACCCTGTGCTTCATGGTAACAGTCCAGCCAAAACTGCCAAGCCATATCTTCCCTGGACCGGAATCAAGCATCCTAGGACCGGTTTCTGGCTATCAGCCATCTTCAGCCAGGATAGCTTGACTCCAGTGGCTTAGTGAGCACGGGACCCACGTCTGGGCATACCCTTCCCACACAGGGTGAACAGCAAAACACACAAGAGGATGGACGGAATGCTGCACAATGGCAAAACATTCATCCCCAGTCACAGATCTGGGTTTAATCCATCTTTATTTTGCTCACCAATCCACCCCAGTTCAGACATGGCCATATGCAGATCAGTCTTGACCCTGTGCCTCATGGGAACAGTCCAGCCCGAACTACCAAGCCATATCTTCCCTGGACCGGAATCAAGCATCCTAGGACTGGCTTCTGGCTATCAGCCGTCTTCAGCAAGGATAGCTTGACTCCAGTGGCTTAGTGAGCACGGGACCCACGTCTGGGCATACCCTTCCCACATAGGTTGAACAGCAAAAAACACAAGACGATGGACTGAATGTTGCTCAATGGCAAAACATTCACCCCCAGTCACAGATCTGGGTTTAAGACTGATTTGCATATGGCCATGTCTGAACTGGGGTGGCTTGGTGAGCAAATTAACAATGGATTAAACCCAGATCTGTGACTGCGAGTGAATGTTTTGCCATTGTGCAACATTCCGTCCATTATCTTGTGTTTTTTGCTGTTCACCCTATGTGGGAAGGGTATGCCCAGACGTGGGTCCCGTGCCCACTAAGCCACTAGAGTAAAGCTATCCTGGCTGAAGATGGCTGATACCCAGAAACCAGTCCTAGGATGCTTGATTCCGGTCCAGGGAAGATATGGCTTGGTAGTTCGGGCTGGATTCTTCCCATGAGGCACAGGGTCAAGACTGATCTGCATATGGCCATGTCTGAACTGGGGTGGCTTGGTGAGCAAAATAAGGATGGATTAAACCCAGATCTGTGACTGGGGGGTGAATGTTTTGCCATTGTGCAACATTCCGTCAATCTTCTTCTGTTTTTTGCTGCTCGCCCTATGTGGGAAGGGTATGCCTAGACGTGGGTCCTGTGCTCACTAAGCCACTGGAGTCAAGCTATCCTGGCTGAAGAGGCGTGTAATGGTGTGCCCACCTCGTTGATATCATCCGATATTAATTGCCAATGAACAGTCCAGCCCGAACTACCAAGCCATATCTTCCCTGGACCGGAATCAAGCATCCTAGGACTGGCTTCTCTCTATCAGCCATCTTCAGCCCGGATAGCTTGACTCTAGTTGCTTAGTGAGCATGGGACCCACGTCTGGGCATACCCTTCCCACATAGGGTGAACAGCAAAAAATACAAGATGATGGACGGAATGTTGCACAATGGCAAAACATTCACTCCCAGTCACAGATCTGGGTTTAATCTATTGTTATTTTGCTCACCAAGCCACCCCATTTCAGACATGGCAATATGCAAATCAGTCTTGACCCTGTGCCTCATGGGAACAGTCCAGCCTGAACTACCAAACCATATCTTCCCTGAACCAGAATCAAGCATCCTAGGACAGGTTTATGGCTATCAGCCATCTTCAGCCAGGATAGCTTGACTCCAGTGGCTTAGTGAGCACGGGACCCACGTCTGGACATACCCTTCCCACATAGGGTGAACAGCAATAAACACAAGATGATGGACGGAATATTGCACAATAGCAAAACATTCACCCCCAGTCATGGATCTGGGTTTAATCCATCGTTATTTTGCTCACCAAGCCACCCCAGTTGAGACATGGCAATATGCAAATCAGTCTTGACCCTGTGCTTCATGGGAACAGTCCAGCCAAAACTGCCAATCCATATCTTCCCTGGACCGGAATCAAGCATCCCAGGACCTGTTTTTGGCTATCAGCCATCTTCAGCCAGGATAGCTTGACTCCAGTGGGTTATTGAGCACTGTACTCAGGTCTTTTCATACCCTTCCCACATAGGGTGAACAGCAAAAAACACAAGATGATGGACGGAATACTGCACAATGCCAAAACATTCACCCCCAGTTACAGATCTTGGTTTAATCCATCGTTATTTTGCTCACCAAGCCACCCCGTGACGCACCCACGGACCCTTCTTCTGCCAATCCTGCAACTTCTCCGGCATCCGGACCTGCGCCGCACCCGCCAAGACGAGCACCAACAGCAATCACCTGAAGTGCATCCTGCTCAACACCCACTCCGTCCACAGACATGCCGTGGAACTGTGGAACCTCCTCGACACCACATCTCCAGACGTCACCTTCCTGATGGAAACCTGGATGAACACCTCCTCAGCGCCCGACATCGCCATCGCCATTCCCGACGGATACAAGATCACCCGGAGGGACCGCGTCAAACAGACTGGAGGAGGCATTGCCATCGTCCACAAGAACACCATCCGCATCACGACCAACTCCGATGACACCCTCACTGCGGCTGAACACCTGCACTTCCAGATCCACATTGACCCCAAGACTAGCCTCAGATGCACCCTCATCTACAGACCCCCAGGACTCCGCACACAATTCAGCGAAGACATCGCTGACTTCATTAGCCCACACGCCCTCCCCTCCGCTGACTACATCCTCCTCGGGGACCTCAACTTCCACCTGGAGAACAACAACAACCGCAACACCACCACCCTGCTGGACAACCGCGCCAACCTCGCCAACCTCAGACTCAAGCAACTGGTGACCACCCCCACCCACTACACTGGCCACACGCTTGACCCCGTCTTCCCCTCCAGCAAGGACATCTCCTTCAGCCACGCCACCGGACTCGCCTGGACAGACCACAGCAGCGTCCACTTCAGCTTCAGAAGGACCAAGCCGCACCACCACCCGCAACAGGTCCCCGCAGAAGCTAGAACAAGATCACAGCCGACCAGCTCGCCACATCCCTGAGCCAGAACCCTCCCGCCAGCTCAGCGTACCCCGACCAAGCCGCCAACAACCACACGAGGTGGATCAGCAACTGGGCAGACGACCTCGCTCCGCTGAAGATGACCCGCGCCAGACCCGGCTCCAAGAAAGCATCCTGGTTCACCGACGAACTCAAGAGCTCCAAGAAGAACTGCTGGTCCCTCGAGAAAGCCTGGCACAGAGACCCAACTACAGACAACATGACCACCCTCAAGCTCCACACTCGAAAACATCACCAACTGATCCACGCCAACAAGAAAACCGCATTAAAGGAATGACTGGACAACAACGCCCACAACAGCAAGGAACTCTTCAACATCGTCAAATAGCAATCGAACCCTATCGCTGGAAACAACGACATCACTCCCTCTCAAGACCTCTGCAACTCGCTCGCCTCGTTCTTCCACAGCAAGATCGCAGACATACACAACAGTTTCAACACACAGCCGACGCACCCTATGACCATACCAATGCCCCCCACCACCACCCTCCGCGCCTGGACCCCGATCAACACCGAAGACACCATCCGCACGATGAAATCCATCCACTCCGGATCCCCTACCGACCCATGCCCTCACCACGTCTTCAACAAGGCCGACTCCACCATCGCACCCCATCTCCGGGACATCATCAACGCCTCCTTCGACACCGCCACCTTCCCGGAGAGCTGGAAGCACGCCGAACTCAGCGCCCTACCGAAGAACCCATCAGCTGACCCCACCGACCTCAAAAACTACCACCCCATCTCGCTTCTTCCTTTTCCTGCCAAAGTCATCGAGAAGACCGTCAACAGACAGCTTGCCGCCTTCCTCGAGACGAACGGATCCCTCGACCACTCGCAGTCCGGCTTCCGAACCAACCACAGCACCGAGACCGCCCTCATCGCAGCCACCGATGACATCCGAACCCTGCTCGACACCAGGGAAATGGCTGCCCTCATCCTCCTGGACCTCTCCACGGCGTTCAACACGGTCTGCCACCGCACCCTAGTACAGCGCCTCAACAACATCGGAATTCAGGAGAAGGCACTGGAATGGATCATCTCCTTCCTCGCCGGAAGAACACAGAGAGTCCGACTCCCCCGTTCAGATCAGAGGCCACTGAAGTCATCTGCGGCGTACCACAAGGATCATTACTCAGCCCCATACTGTTCAACATCTAAATGAGCTCCCTTGTGGCCTTCGCATGCCAACACAACCTCAGCATCATCTCCTACGCCGACGACACCCAGCTGATCCTCTCCCTCACCAACCACCCCGCCACCGCCAGAACCAACCTACACGAAGGGATGAAAGACGTAGCCGAGTGGATGATGAACAGCCGCCTGAAACTGAACTCAGAGAAGACGGAAATCCTCATCCTGGGATCTTCACCCTCCACCTGGGACGACTCCTGGTGGCCCCCTGCCCTGGGCAGCGCACCCAAACCAACAGACCACGCACGCAACCTGGGCTTCATCCTGGACTCCTCCCTCTCCATGACCAGACAAGTGAACGCCGTCTCCTCGTCATGCTTCAACATCCTGCGCATGCTACGTAAGATCTTCCGGTGGATCCCCACCGAAACCAGGAAGACGTCACCTATTCTCGATTGTGGAAGGAGAAGCGCGTTGAGTTGGAAAAGGAGGTCAGTGGTTTGGAGGCGATCCACAAAAGGACAGCGAGGTTCTGGAGGGAGCTGGAGGTGAAACTGTGCATGCTTAAGCACGTAGACCTTGAGAGGGCCTCCCATGCCATGCTGCTCTTGCGACACAAGTTGTACCTTAGTGGGGACAAGGGTGGGTAGATGCTTGCACATAGGCTGCGTGCACGCACCCAACAGCTAGCTATGTCATCTATTAGGGAATCTGCGGTAGTTGAACAGACGACTGACACAGCTATAGTGGATGCCTTCCAACAGTATTACCGAGCTCTGTACAAGGGGGAGGCCACGGTCAAGGAGGAAGTAGAAGGTTACCCCAAGACGTGTGGGGTCACACCTCTGATTCCAGCCATGGCGGAAGCTTTAGACGAGGCGATTCGCGTTGAGGAGATCCTTTCTGCCATTGCGCGCTTGAAAGTTGCCAAGTCTCCGGGGATTGACGGCTTCTCTGCTTCATTTTATAAAACATACTGTCTGGAGCTGGCTCCTCTTTTAACCCGACTTTTCAACTCCTTCCTTGATGATGGTACAGTGACACCATAAGTGGAAAAGGTGGCTATTACAGTAATTCTTACGCCAGGGAAGGACCCTAAAGCCTGCAGATCGTACAGACCGAACTCGCTACTAAATGTCGAAGGCAAATTGTTTGTAGGCATTCTGGCAGTGAGGCTTAGCCCTTTGTTGGATGGGATCATCGAGCCGGATCAGGCGGGCTTTATCCAATGCGTCAGGGAGGGGATATTACCAAACGACTGCTGCACCTTATGGATTTGGTCCAACGCTTGCGTGCTCAAGCTTTCTTCCTTTCTATTGATGCTTAGAAGGTCTTTGTCTGTGTAGAATTGGATTATTTGTTTGACGTGCTGAAGGCCTTTGTAGTTGGAGATAGGTTTCTGCTGTGGCTTCAATGTTTGTATGTAACCCTTAAGGCAGCAGCTCAGGTGAATGGGTGTAAGTCAGCGAATTTCCCCATAACCAGGGATATGAGGCAGGGTGCCCCCTATCCCAGCTGCTTTTTGCGCTCTATATGGAGCTCTTTGCCCAGTGTATACGATCTAATGGTGATATAGCGGGAATCAAGTTTGGCTCTGACATCCAAAAGATTAGCTTATATGTGGACAATGCGATTCTCTCCTTGGCCCAGCCTCATTCTTCCCTACGGGTATTGTCTGCGGAGCTTCGCGCCTTTCACAGGGCTGCGGGCTTCAGAGTCAATTTCTCCAAGTCACAAATCCTGAATGTCTCTGTTCCTTGTGCTGAGGTGCAAGATCTGCAACAAGATTTCGATTTTCAGTGGGTGCATTCTGACATTCCGTATCTCGGCATCCGATTGGCCCCCTCCATTGCTAAAATGACGTCTCTTAATTATGGTCTGCTTGTTGAGCACACGGCCAAGGCTCTCTCAGACTGGTCCTGCCTTAAACTTGCCTGGTACGGGCGATTGGCTACAGTAAAGGTGACAATTCTTCCCAGGGCTTTTTATCTTTTCCAAATGCTACCCTAGAGCCCCCCGCCGGGCACTCTGAAGAAGCTGCAAGGGTTCCTCAATAGGTTTTTATGGGATAATCGGGGTCCACGGCTAGCGTTTGTGGTACTGAAAATTCTGGGCCCTGCTATTGTGTGGTACCGAAGCTCTACACTCGTGTCAAAAATATCATCGTACCATGACAATTTTGGTATCGGCAGACCGGTAATGATTGCGATACCATACATACCCATTTGCGTCATGATCAAGTGACTAAATCACCATTAAATATAGGTTTTTGTCTTGAACCCTCGGGTTCCATTTTGTGAGCTGCATCCATCTTGTGATTGCCCTCACATAGTCAAAATGACCAAGGCCGAATTCGATCTAAAAGGACACATACACCTTTGCTGACTCCTCTGTGAATGGGCGAGCTGACTCCACTGCCTCAAGCCAAACCTGTTCTGACAGTTCCTTCCCCAGTGGCCAAGCGAGATTAGTATCAAGGCACAACATACCATAAGCCTTTCATCGCACACAAACCATGTCTAATCTTACACACACCTGTCTCTGTTTCTTTCTTTATGATCTGCTTTACGATGGGGAGGTGCCCGTTTTTATTAGGGGTCCGTCGATATCTGATGGAAACACTGGACCTTGCCGGATAGTTAATTATAAACTGGACAAACTGAAATATGGACTTGTCATCATGACTCTGCTTTTTCTTTGTGTTGGAAATATGTGAATTGTATACTGTAAAACAAGGAATGTTTGCCTAGGGCATAATAAATGATATAAAAGGTCAGTGCGGAGACCATTCAGGACGCTGCCTCAGTCAGTTGCTTTAGGTGTGACTGGGCGACGTAGCCTCACAATTAATTGTAATAAAGATGTCTTTTCATATTTCAGATTCTCTGTTGATTTCTTTGCTGCTTTTGAATGAAGTCATTATTGGTAAGATCCCTGAGAAGTGATGAAGTATTTTAGGTACTTCAGTTGGCGCCCAAACGACGGCCTCATCAAGAAGTGACTATCTGGAGGAGTAATCTTGTCAGAGGACAGAAATCTACTGGGGAAGCTAAGACAGAAATCTACTAACAGAGGTACTCTGTGCCAGAGGTTCTGGGGGATTCTTTATCTCTGCGGCCCAGTATATTTTTGATTTTTCTGACTTAAAACTCTCCAAAAGATGTCACTCCTGACTGAGGAACCATTTTGGCGTAAGTTTTTTAAAAAGAGAGACTGTTAGCGCAGTTAGAACTTGGCAGTTAGAATTTGGACAAGGTTTGTATAGGTTTGTATATGCGAATTGCAATTTGTGTAGGCAGGTAAGGAAGGGATTTTTTTTTTCTCCATCTGCTTTAGTTGAAGTATAAGTGGGTCGCTCCCAGTCCTTTGTTCTGTGGTTCTTTGCTTGGTTTGTTTAGTCCTTAGTATTATTTGAAGATTGCAATTTTCAATAACCGAGGGTCTTGTATATTTACAAGTGTATCGATAGGGATAGACCCTTGAAGTTTGAAGCTAGATTAGTGAGCTATAAGATGCCTGATCTTAGCAAATTTGAAGATTTGTGTTGGCCAACTTTGTATACGTTTGGATTAGCCGATTTTCCCTAAAGGGAATATCTAAATAGGTTAGATTTACAAACATATTTCTTCCTTGGTGATTTTGTATCCCCAGGGAATTAAAATATGACATAATACAAAACAAGGATCCTTTGCTCTGTGCAATTTTATGAATGGAGATATGCAGAACGATTTTTGGTGTTCTGCCAGCTAAAGCTAGTGAATTGAGTGTATTTTTGGTTTCCTGCACATTCGGTGGTCTGTTGGGCTGTTTCTGCAGTCTTTTGAAACACTGTTGAGAAGTGTTTCTTGTAAATATGACTTACAGCTACTATTTCCAAATGGTTTGGTTTACGTACAGTCTGGACTGTCCTGTTTTCGTCCTGAGTGTTGATTTGTGGGTTTAAATGTGTGTTTAAATGTTTATGTGGTTTTTCTCATTAGTGTAACTTCGGTATGTACATAGCGTTCGCGCAATTTATGGAAGCGCTGTATTGTGTGTCCTGAATGTTTCAACACTTTCTGTTTATGTTTGAAATGAGCTCAATGTGTGTGTGTTGGTCACATTTAATGGATATAAATAAGGCCCCAAACAAAAACGAAATTACCTATTTTTGCAAAAATAAATCGATTTACAGCATTTTCCTTAGATGCACTGTATTAGATGTTCACAGGCAAAAATTCTGCTGCAGCATATTTGATAGGAATGTTCACTCAGCCAGCATTTTTCCCAGTTAAACACGGGTGGAATTTTGCATAACCGTCCTTTTAAATAAATGTGGCGCGAAAATGTGACGCAGGAATGTGACGCGTTTTAAGTTAGGCATATGCGCTTAGGTTTGTGAGTTAATGCATCTAAATGATAGGCAAGGGATGCAGCAGACTCTTATATGTAGAACAATCACAAAAAGGAATAATTGGTTTTATTAGAAGGAAAAAAAATATAATTATGAAAAATAATTATTAAAAAATAAGTGCTACAAAAATCGTGTTTTAATATTTATAAAGCTTAACACTCATACTATGACCTCCTAGCATTAAAATTTGATTTAAGTTATGTTGCATCACTAAAATGACAAGAATTCGTCTGTATAATTTCCCCTTGGCATAGGCGCAAGCAAGCTCATTTTTTATAAAGTATACGTTATTATTTTCAAATGCCTGACTCATGGGTTATGTAATAGACATTCTAGTAATGCATATTATGCAAGAAAGTTGTATGATATTCATTTTTTAATGCCCAAAATATGAAAGTCGATTTTGAGTAAAAGCACTGTTTAAATTGCATTTTGCTTTCATTCAGAGTACTTTTTAAAGTGTCTCAGGCTTAAGCAAATGCATACATTTAGGTTTTGATATTTGCAGGTTGTGCCTTCTTATGATTCTGTGGGCTAATGTGCCAGTACACAGGCTTGTTTTAATATCAGGGTTGAAGGTTCTAGCTTCAGCTATGCCTACGGAAAGTTTGTTCATTTAAGACTGATGAAGTGTGTACCATAGGATTGCAACAAGCATTTACTCTAAAATAACTGGTCTGTGCGTCATTAGGTTTTTAGAATTATTGACAGTAAATGCAGTTTAATGATCTGGGAATAGAGATAATTTTAGCGCCAAAAAAAAAGAAATTATTTTTCAAAATAGAGTGAATTATTGCAGGTTAGAGCCTTCTGGCTTTGACAGCTTCAATGTGGCAGAGGCCGGGGGCTGGAAGAATTGCAGAGGCTGGCTCGAGTGCGCTGCTGAGATGTTATCTTTTAGTTTCCCTGTAAATAATAGAGAAGGCCGTCATGTTGACATTTGTGACCTCTTAATTAGGACTTTGCCTCCGAGGAATGCAGAATGACCTTGCTGAACGGGCCTCTAAGGTGGGGTTTCTGGTTTCTCCGTGAGAACATCAATAAAATGAAAGAACTTAATTTAAGAGGGAAAATAAAAAGGGGTTCCTTTGAAAAGTCCCAAAATATTGCGTTAAATGCTTTGCAGAACTGATACATTTGTGCATCAACGCTAAGTAAAATAATGTTTGCTAGTTGGGTTTTTATTTGACAGAAAACAAAGTGTTGCATTAAGTCTTAGATAGAAAATAAGATGCAGCCCTTTTTCAAAATTTTGAAGGCTACAGGCTACAGGCCTAAGTGAAAAAAAAAAAGGATTTGCTGGGTAAGAATTATTTATCACAATTGGGAATTATAGGTGTCAAATTAATATGGAGTGTCAGTGTAACAATTTCTTTTTGAACGGTAAATATAAGGTGGCTTGATGTTACGAGGTGAACTGGCAAGAGAGTAACAGTTAAGTAATGAAAATGTATTTTTGTGTATGTTAAAATGTTTTTTTTTGTGTTATGTATTTTTCTGCTTCTGCTTGCAGATTATTCATTGATTGTTCTAAGGCTGACAAGACATGTGAGTTTGGTTAGTTGAAAGGAGATGTGTTTTTTCGTAATTTCTTTGAAAATAAAACTGTTCATGTTTTCGTTTGTGTATTTGGCCCTATCGTGAAATATTTTAGTTGGTCCTGTATGTTAGAAGAGAGACAGTAAAGTTATATTTGACAGTAGACTCCAACTGCGCTGCGTTCTACTGTCAAAAGGAGGGCAAGGATTTTAGACCTGACAAATTTAGACAGGCCCAAATATTGGGTTTTTGGCAGCAGGTTTACAGTGCATAAAGTACATATGCCATGGTGCTGTGTGTCACCGCTCATATATGCTATTGTTTGTCTGTGCTGCTTATTAGTGCTTGATATACAGCAAGTATATCAAATGGCTTGACATGTGCATTTTTTATTTTATGTATGTTTTGTTTTATGTTGTTACTATTACAAGTTCCCCAGTGTTGTGAAGGGATCCGTATGACGATACGTATTGTTGCACAACAGTTGGATGGATTTGGTATAATGATAAATTTCACAGATATGGTTTTCATACTGTGAGGAAGACAGGCAGCACTTTTACCAGTGCATGCCTAAATTTGGATATAATAATATTGAAGAAAACTAAAAAGATATATAGGTTCAAAGTGTGTCACTTGATGTTAGTCACTTACTGCACATTCCCTTAAAGGAACAGGCAGCCCTAAAATTATGTATCCTGATTGGACGTAAGGATAAAATTATAGATCTGTGACTCTTGTACATGGTGACCTAATTTCTATATTGCATTACTTAATCATGTTCTGTTTCCCAAATAGCATATGGCTGTGTCCCTTGAAAGGAAACCAGGTTTCATTTTTCTCTCCCTGAAGTGAGAACAAAAACATTAGTTAGGATTACCGTATATGGTGTAGTTGCCAGCGGTAGAGTTTAAATTTGTGTAACTTTGGCCTTTTGTGTATTCCCCGTACTCTTGGTGCTGTGTCACATGCCTGAGGCACCCAAGCAAACTCTTGTTCTTCCTATAGATTCTTCTTTTGTTGCCCCCCTTGTCCGATGTCGCATCATGCTTAGTTATTGGGGATTTTAGTTGTGTTCTGGTTCCATTTCACTTTCCCATATTCATTTCACCTGTCAGCCTATTTATTATTATGGGTGTATTGTTTATGTGCACACTTCTAGACTGGAGTGATGTATCAGAGACCCCCCATGTTATGTAAAATGTTTTTTCAGACTGACTGTCAGGGTAGTGATAGACTGGTTAACTGAGCCAATATTATAGTAAGACAAGTTTTCCATCTCAATAGGAGATATCTTAAGTTTACCTTTTGAACATGACGAATTTTCAATGCCTATTTTAATTTTCAGTTCCCTTTTGTTCCTGCTGCTTTAATTTTTGATGGGATCAGATGTGTTTTAAATTATGCAAATATCGGGACTCTTTAGTGCTTGTCTTTTTGTCTGCACATTTGATCATTAGCCTTTGTATTGCATAGTACACCTGATGCACATTTTTTAAAGGACTTTTCTTCATGTCCTTGATAATCTGTATTATGTCATTTCTCTATTTAAGATGTTTTAGATAAGGAATTTAGGAACACCTAGGCTTAATAATTGAGGAAAATATGTATTTACCCCATTAGACAATGCCACTGTGTGAGGACATCCCTTTAGATTCCTATGGCGTATTGCCACTCCCTTGCAGATTGCAGGCCACCTGCTTGAAGTTCCCTTGTTACAACCCATGAACTGTTTTTTGTGCTTGATTTGAAGGAAACTAACAATTGTGTTACATTTCCTATATCACCAGGTTCTGCTGGATCTTCCAGAGTCAAAGGAAGAGTGATACCCTGCAGACCTGTGATCAAGACTAAGCCCACTCCCCATCAGCGACCGCTACAGATTAATGACAGATTTCTTGGCTCTACAATTCCTGCAACAAGAAAGTTGCGAAGCTGGACAGCGATCATCAGTGCAACATCAATGGTTCCTCCCAAGCAAAGCATTTGCTTCATCGGAAGGCGTCGCAGAAAAAAAGGAGCTGGTTCCTTGTTTGCCACAGAATGAGAGTTTGTTTGTTTGGGCTTTGTACCTGTTATGTGCTGGAAATCTCTGTCAGTGTACAGTCCCTTGAGCCCTTGGCCCAAGTTTTGGAAACACACACACTTCTTTTGCTTTGCTCCAGCGGAAAGGCAGTGCACCCAAGGATCCACATTTGGAAAAAGGCACTACATTCTGGTGCCCATGAGAGAGCACCTTGAGCGTCCTCTGACACTAAATAATGAGTGTTGGAGTCTGAAAGTGCTGCTGATCTTGCTGGGTTGTTTCTCAGTAGTGCTTGGATCTGCACGAGATGTGTTGTGCCCATGATCAATGAAGGATTCAGAAAAGGGGGTGGTGATGGACAGAGTGTCTGAATTAAGCAGACCACTCTTACCCAGTCCAAAGATCAGGGCTTGATCCATCACCATTATTTATCTCACTGCACCATCCCAGCTCAGAACCTGGCTATATACAAATCAGTCTGTCCCTGGCCCAGTGCATCATGGGAACAGGGCAGACTAAACTACCAGCCAATTCTTCACCAGAAAGGAGACAAGCTACCGGGGACCAGTTTCTGGCATTTCAGCCGTCTTCGGCCCGGCTTGCTTGAATCCTGATGGTGCAGTGAGAAAGGGACTCATGTCTGAGTATACCCTGCCACACCTATAGTGGCCAAAAACGATTCAGAAAAGGGGGTGGTGATGAACAGAGTGTCTGAATTAAGCAGACCACTCTTATCCAGTCCAAAGATCAGGGCTTGATCCATCACCGTTATTTATCTCACTGCACCATCCCAGCTCAGAACCTGGCTATATGCAAATCAGTCTGTCCCTGGCCCAGTGCATCATGGGAACAGGGCAGACTAAACTACCAAGCCAATTCTTCACCAGAAAGGAGACAAGCTACCGGGGACCGGTTTCTGGCATTTCAGGATTCAAGCAAGCCGGGCCGAAGACGGCTGAAATGCCAGAAACCAGTCCCCGGTAGCTTGTTTCCTTCCCAGTCTAATAATTGGCTTGGTTGTTTGGTCTGCCCTGTTCCCATGATGCACTGGGCCAGGGTCAGAGTAATTTGCATATAGCCAAGTTCTGAGCTGGGATGGTGCAGTGAGCTAAAAAACGGTGATGGATCAAGCCCTGATCTTTGGACTGGGTAAGAGTGGTCTGCTTAATTCCGACACTCTGTTCATCACCACCCCCTTTTCTGAATCATTTTTGTCCACCATAAGCGTGGAAGGGTATACTCAGATGTGAGTCCCTAGCTCATTGCACCATCAGGATTCAAGCAAGCCGGGCCGAAGATGGCTGAAATGCCAGAAACCGGTCCCCGGTAGCTTGTTTCCTTCCCAGTATAAGAATTGGCTTGGTAGTTTGGTCTGCCCTGTTCCCATGATCCACTGGGCCAGGGTCAGACTAATTTGCATATAGCCAAGTTCTGAGCTGGGATGGTGCAGTGAGCTAAAAAACGGTGATGGATCAAACCCTGATCTTTGGACTGGGTAAGAGTGGTCTGCTTAATTCAGACACTCTGTTCATCACCACCCCCTTTTCTGAATCATTTTTGTCCACCATAAGCATGGAAGGGTATACACAGATGTGAGTCCCTAGCTCATTGCACCATCAGGATTCAAGCATGCCAGGCCGAAGACGGCTGAAATGCCAGAAACCGGTCCCCGGTAGCTTGTTTCCTTCCCAGTATAAGAATTGGCTTGGTAGTTTTGTCTGCCCTGGTCCCATGATGCACTGGGCCAGGGTCAGACTAATTTGCATATAGCCAAGTTCTGAGCTGGGATGGTGCAGTGAGCTAAAAAAGGGTAATGGATCAAGCCCTGATCTTTGGACTGGGTAAGAGTGGTCTGCTTAATTCAGACACTCTGTTCATCACCACCCCCTTTTCTGAATCATCTTTGTCCACCATAAGCGTGGAAGGGTATACACAGATGTGAGTCCCTAGCTCATTGCACCATCAGGATTCAAGCAAGCCAGGCCGAAGAAGTCTGAAATGCCAGAAACCGGTCCCCGGTAGCTTGTTTCCTTCCCAGTATAAGAATTGGCTTGGTAGTTTGGTCTGCCCTGTTCCCATGATGCACTGGGCCAGGGTCAGACTAATTTGCATACAGCCAAGTTCTGAGCTGGGATGGTGCAGTGAGCTAAAAAACGGTGATGGACCAAGCTGTCAAAGCTAACCACGTCGTCCCTTACCTTGTCTTGACTGAAGTTCTCTTGGAAGACGTGGATGATTTCGCAGGGACGCAAGGGACCAACTTCCCAAATCACTAACTAAAACTTACTGAATTAAATATTAACAGCAAGATTTAAAACTAGAAATTAGGGAGGAGGGCCGGTACTGGGCGTTGAAGAGAAGACTTTGGTTCTTGCTGTCGACCTGCGAAGCAACAAGCACCAAGATTTTAGTATTCCGATTTAGGGGTCAACTTTCCTAACCTCCCTAGCCCCCTTCGTTACAATCTCTATCTAATCAGAGCTCCAATAACCTAGTTAAGCTGTTCTGAGATTCCCCTACCTGCAATCAGCAAGTTGTAGGCCTTCGCCCAGTATGTCTTTGTAGGGATGTAGGGTTGTGGTGATAAAGTTGTCAGATGTCCTCTAGGATAGTTGGTTGTCTGGTGTCATGTCAGCTTGTTCGTCTGGAAATGCACATAAGAGAAAAGGAAGGATTAATTACTATTTTTAAGAAGCCCTTTGCATCTTTTCTGTCTCATTCCAAAACTTACTTGGTATTAACCTTTGCTTCCAGGTCTCGGGGTTTCTGTCCTTTTTTGTTAATTGTGCTATAAAAGAAGCATTAAACAAAACACACCAAATCCTAGGTATCTTTCTTATATCACACACTTCTTAAACAAAATCTAAAAGTTCCTTGTAAATCTCTTCACAATTTTACAAACATAAAGAACTGGCAAATAGTCCTCAAAATACTGATAGGCCTTGAATGTCCGAAGTCTCTTTCTTCGTGAAGGCTTTCACAAAGTAATTGTTCCAAAAATTAACCTTTCTTGTGAAGGGCGCCTTAAATCAAGCAAAAGTACTTAGCTTTCAGAGTTAGTTCTTAAGACTTCAATCTCCAGGAAATAAGAAGCACCGCCGTGGAGTCCTGCCAGGATAGAATTCTCCTTCAGGTGAGTTCCTCCTACTGACGCGACCTTCTCCGAGGTAAATCTGAAGGCAAAGCGCCTTCCAGAAGGCTGGGTGCGGTTTAAATACCTGACCGCACCCAGCCGCTCCCAGTCACGCTCTGCCAACGTGCGCGGGGACGCTGCATGCAGTCCCAGTTCTAACGCGCACCAAAAGGCAGCGTGTAGGGATGCGGGGAGAGATCTGAAAGCCCTTCGCGAGGGCGTTGTCTCTCACGGATCCACAAGCGGAGACTATAAAGCATATAAATTGAGCTCCAAAAGTTCAACAAGCATACAAGGCAATACTACAGTGTACAAGCAAAAAGGGCACATGCAAAGTCATGAGTAACAAAACCTTAGAAGGTGACAAACATGTAATAAGGCAGAAGTAAATGTACGCACCCAATCACACTGACTAGAAGCGTGCGTGGAGCACGGGACAGGGGTGGGTTTTTATAAGGGGGATATCAGCACATGTCTTAGGATATGTGTGCTAGGGGTAAGTGGAATCGTGACAGTACTCCCTCCTCAAGACCCCCCCCAGAACGGTTGAAATGGGTTTTGGTTTCTCAGGATGCCTTAGATGGAAGAGTCGGATCAATCTAGGGGAGTTTTTTAGATGGTCTAAAGGTTCCCATGACCTTTCCTCTGGGCCATAACCTTTCCAATCTATGAGGTAAAACAGTTTTCCTCGAACTCTTTTGGAATCTGAGATAGTTTTAACCTCAAATTCAGGGTGATCATCAATCATGATGGGGGACGGGGATTTGGAGATGCGGGTCTGGGGATGAAATGGCTTAACCAGGGAGACAAGGAAAACCGGGTGTATCAAGTACTTGTGAGGGAGACTCAGCCTTACACAAACCGGGTTAATTATCTTCTCAATAGGAAAGGGACCAATAAACTTTGGATTGAATTTCCGATTTCCTCTAAGTTTCAGATTTTTTGTACTCAACCATACTTTATCACCTACTTGGTATTGCGGTTGTTCAGATCGATGTCTGTCCTTGATCTCTTTCTGAGATTCTTTCGCCTTTGCCAAGTTGAATTTAGCCTCTTCTTGGATAAAAAATACTTTGGATACATAGTCAGAAATTGCAGGTACTGAATCACAGTTTAAAGAATTTTCAGGAATGCTTTTGGGATGGAATCCGAAATTGCAAAAGAACGGAGACATTTTGATAGATGAATGTTCAGAGTTATTATAAGCGAACTCTAGGGGGCTTAAAAGATCAGACCATTCTTCAGGAACATTGGGTAACATACATCGGAGATATTGTTCAATTGTTTGATTAGTTCGTTCAGTTAAACCATCAGTTTGGGGATGGTAACTAGAAGACAAACGAACGTCCATTTGTAACAATGTACCCAATTTTTGCCAAACCTTAGAAACAAACTGGGAGCCTCTGTCCGAAATGACCACTGATGGGATTCCGTGTAATCTGATCACGTGTGACATAATTAGATGAGCCAGCTCTAAAGCAGTGGGAAGTTTCTTTAAAGGAACGAAATGGGCCATTCTTGTGAACTGATCCACTACAGTTAAAATTGTATTAAATCCCTTCTTGGTTTCAGGTAGTTCAACTATAAAATCTAGCGATATTGTATGCCAGGGTTGAGGTGGGATAGGCAGAGGCATTAATAAACCACTAGGAGCTTGATGAGAAGTCTTATGTTGAATGCAAACACTGCAAGTTTCTACAAACAACTGAATGTCTTTGAACATCAAAGGCCACCAAAAGGTTCGTCTTATAAGTTCCATGGTCTTCAAAATGCTAGGATGGGCAGATAACATTGTATTGTGGTGAAGCTGAATTATGGACTTTTGAATCTTTTCAGTAGGAACGTAAATCAAACCATGTACCATCATCAAATCATTTTTCTCCAGAAGGTAAGGATGATCTCTTTTCAACATCTCAACATCAGTATCTTTCAAGACCTCCTTAATATCATCAATAATGTTACTAGTGGATAAACTTCCCTGAAAACAAGAAGTCGGGATCACAGGATGGATAATTTCAGGTTTTTCTGGGTCTTTATCGCCTATTCTAGACAAAGCGTCCGCTTTCAAGTTCTCTTTCCCAGGGCGATAAGTTATCACAAAAGTATAGTCATTGAAGAACATAGACCAACATAACTGTCTAGCAGTCAGAGCTTTCACAGATCTTAGAGCTTGAAGATTTCGGTGATCTGTATAAATTGTTACAGGATGACGGGCCCCTAACAGGTAGTGGCGCCATTCTTCAAAAACCGCCTTTATTGCTAACAATTCCTTATCGGCAATGGCATAGTTCTGTTCAGCTTCAGACAATTTCCTGGAAAAGTAAGCTATAGGGTGCATTTGGCCTGTATCGGAATTTCGTTGTGAAAGAATTCCTCCCAATGCATATTGAGATGCATCTGCTTCTACAATGAATGGTTGATTGGGGTCTGGATGACACAGGATAGGGGCCATGGTAAATCTCTTCTTTAAAGTTTGAAAGGCTTCTTCAGCATCAGGGTTCCACAAGAATTTCACTCCCTTTCTCAGTAACTTGGTTATGGGTGTTATTATTTGAGAAAAGTTCTGGATGAACCCACGGTAAAAGTTTGCAAAGCCTAGGAAGCTTTGAATCTGCTTCACAGAAGTTGGACTGGGCCAGGTTGTTACCGCTTCAACTTTTTTAGGATCCATTTCAATACCTTCGGGACTAATTATATAACCCAAAAAGTCCACCTTGGAGGCATGAAACAGACTTTTTTCCAATTTGACATAAAGAGAATTGGAGAGTAGTTTTTGAAGAATAGCGCGGACCTGTTGTACATGTTCTTCCTCAGTGTCTGAGTAGATGAGAATGTCATCTATATACACTACGCAACAGATGTCAATAAATTCATGCAACACTTCGTTTATAAAAAACTGGAAGGCGGCAGGAGCGTTACACAGTCCGAAAGGCATGACTTGGTATTCAAAGAGACCGAACTTAGTGCGGAAGGCTGTCTTCCATTCGTCTCCCTTTCTTACCCTGACTAAATGGTAAGCTCCTCGCAAGTCCAGTTTTGTATAAATCTTAGCTTTCTTAATTTGGTCCAAAAGTGTTGGAATCAAGGGTAAGGGGTACCTGTTCTTAATGGTGACGTTGTTTAATTGCCTATAATCTATGCACATGCGCAATTCCCCTCCCTTCTTTGGAATGAAAAAAAGAGCTGAAGATACTGGAGATTTAGAGTGCCTAATGAAACCATTTGCAAGATACTCATCAAGGTATGATCTCAGGTGAGTGTTTTCTGCCTCAGTAAGAGCATAAATGCGACTGCAGGGTAAGGTTGCTCCAGGCATGAGATCTATTCTACAGTCGAAATCTCTATGTGGAGGTAGTGTATTGGCCTTTCTTTTGTCAAACACGTCAGATAAGTCGCTATAAACCGATGGGACCCCTTCCAGAAGCAGGACATTGGGTGATTCAATTCCGAAATCAAAACCTTGAACTATGTCCTTAGACCTATTGATTAGGAAGCACTGCTCAGTACAAAAGGTTGACTTGAAAGTAATTAACCTGGTTACCCAATCTATGATTGGGTTATGTTTTATTAACCAAGGTATCCCTAAAATCATCTTGAATTGAGGGGCATCAATTATGTCAAATTGTATTCTTTCTCGATGTATGGGAGAACAATCCATCTCTAAAAGTTCGGTTTGTCTGTTTACCAGCCCTGAAGTCAATTCCTTGCCATCAACTGCTCTGACAGTTTCTGGGTGATCTTTAAACACAGACTGAAAGCCCAACTGTAAGAAAAATTTGGAATCAATAAAATTACCGGTAGCCCCAGAATCTATAATGGCTTCCACTTTTCTTGTGTGAGATTCAGGAAGCAAATCTCTGAGTTCTACTAAGATTGAAAAGTGTCTGAAACCTGCAGGAGGAAGAGTTGAGGCCAAACTAGAAAGACCACCCGATAAACTGACCTCTCCCTTTACCGAGTGTACTAGTTTTCCGACTTTTCCTGTGTGATGGCCACATCGGAAGTCTTGGTTTTAAACTTGTTAGGTCGAGTAGGGCATTCTTTTACGAAGTGTCCTGTCTTTCCGCAATATAAACACTGGTTTAAACGTCGCCTTTTATCTTTCTCCTCCTTAGTTAAAGGTCCACGGATCGAACCAATTTGCATGGGTTCGACGGAGTCAGATTTTGGACCTGATTCTCGATTCGGGGTTGACCTTTCCTTAAAAAAAACTACTTTATGCTCAGTTTTCCCTCTTTCTCCCTTTCGTTCGGAAATACGATGATTAAGTTTTACCACTAACTCAATGAACTCGCTTATGTCTTCTGGGGGTTCAAGAATCTGAGTTATCATGTCCTTTAATTCCTCTCTTAGACCTCTGTAAAAGATAGAAACTCTTTTGTCGTATGGCCAGTCAGCCTCCAAAACCAGACGGTTAAAGGTGGATATGTAATGTATCAGATCCGAAGATCCCTGCTTTAAACTTAGAAGCTCATTGTCTGCAGACTGAACGAAAAGATGTTTTGCAAACATCTTCTTTAAAGCCCTCTCGAAATCCTTAAAATTATACAAAATTCGGTCGTCTTTTTCTACTAAAGGAACTGACCAAAGAGCAGCATCTCCACCCATATAGGATAACATAAAAGCTACTCTAGAAGAATCGTCTGGGAAGGCTGTAGTCTTGGCTATAAAATGTAGGTGACATTGCTGTAAAAATACAGAAAACTTATTACAATCCCCATAAAATCTTTCTGGTGGGGCTAAAGGAGTGGGGAACGGAGTTACCACTTCGATCTGAGTCTTGGTATCTGTACTGGATGAGGGACTCAAAAAAGTGGTTGTTTTTTGCTGAATAGAGTCCTGAAGAGAGGATAAATCTCTACGTAAGGCTGCATTATCCTGCCTAATAGCTTCTAAAACTGCAGCCAAATCCTGCATATTTACTTGATCCATTGCGTCCGGGCGAAATTATCTACGTGGGCTTTGCCTTCTGTCAAAGCTAACCACGTCGTCCCTTACCTTGTCTTGACTGAAGTTCTCTTGGAAGACGTGGATGATTTCGCAGGGACGCAAGGGACCAACTTCCCAAATCACTAACTAAAACTTACTGAATTAAATATTAACAGCAAGATTTAAAACTAGAAATTAGGGAGGAGGGCCGGTACTGGGCGTTGAAGAGAAGACTTTGGTTCTTGCTGTCGACCTGCGAAGCAACAAGCACCAAGATTTTAGTATTCCGATTTAGGGGTCAACTTTCCTAACCTCCCTAGCCCCCTTCGTTACAATCTCTATCTAATCAGAGCTCCAATAACCTAGTTAAGCTGTTCTGAGATTCCCCTACCTGCAATCAGCAAGTTGTAGGCCTTCGCCCAGTATGTCTTTGTAGGGATGTAGGGTTGTGGTGATAAAGTTGTCAGATGTCCTCTAGGATAGTTGGTTGTCTGGTGTCATGTCAGCTTGTTCGTCTGGAAATGCACATAAGAGAAAAGGAAGGATTAATTACTATTTTTAAGAAGCCCTTTGCATCTTTTCTGTCTCATTCCAAACTTACTTGGTATTAACCTTTGCTTCCTTTTTTGTTAATTGTGCTATAAAAGAAGCATTAAACAAAACACACCAAATCCTAGGTATCTTTCTTATATCACACACTTCTTAAACAAAATCTAAAAGTTCCTTGTAAATCTCTTCACAATTTTACAAACATAAAGAACTGGCAAATAGTCCTCTAAATACTGATAGGCCTTGAATGTCCGAAGTCTCTTTCTTCGTGAAGGCTTTCACAAAGTAATTGTTCGAAAAATTAACCTTTTTTGCGAAGGGCGCCTTAAATCAAGCAAAAGTACTTAGCTTTCAGAGTTAGTTCTTAAGACTTCAATCTCCAGGAAATAAGAAGCACCGCCGTGGAGTCCTGCCAGGATAGAATTCTCCTTCAGGTGAGTTCCTCCTACTGACGCGACCTTCTCCGAGGGAAATCTGAAGGCAAAGCGCCTTCCAGAAGGCTGGGTGCGGTTTAAATACCTGACCGCACCCAGCCGCTCCCAGTCACGCTCTGCCAACGTGCGCGGGGACGCTGCATGCAGTCCCAGTTCTAACGCGCACCAAAAGGCAGCGTGTAGGGATGCGGGGAGAGATCTGAAAGCCCTTCGCGAGGGCGTTGTCTCTCACGGATCCACAAGCGGAGACTATAAAGCATATAAATTGAGCTCCAAAAGTTCAACAAGCATACAAGGCAATACTACAGTGTACAAGCAAAAAGGGCACATGCAAAGTCATGAGTAACAAAACCTTAGAAGGTGACAAACATGTAATAAGGCAGAAGTAAATGTAAGCACCCAATCACACTGACTAGAAGCGTGCGTGGAGCACGGGACAGGGGTGGGTTTTTATAAGGGGGATATCAGCACATGTCTTAGGATATGTGTGCTAGGGGTAAGTGGAATCGTGACACAAGCCCTGATCTTTGGACTGGGTAAGAGTGGTCTGCTTAATTCAGACACTCTGTTCATCACCACCCCTTTTCTGAATCATTTTTGTCCACCATAAGCGTGGAAGGGTATACTCAGATGGGAGTCCCTAGCTCATTGCACCATCAGGATTCAAGCAAGCCGGGCCGAAGACGGCTGAAATGCCAGAAACCGGCCCCCGGTAGCTTGTTTCCTTCCCAGTATAAGAATTGGCTTGGTAGTTTGGTCTGCCCTGTTCCCATGATGCACTTGGCCAGGGTCAGACTAATTTGCAAATAGCCAAGTTCTGAGCTGGGATGGTGCAGTGAGCTAAAAAACGGTGATGGATCAAGCCCTGATCTTTGGACTGGGTAAGAGTGGTCTGCTTAATTCAGACACTCTGTTCATCACCACCCCCTTTTCTGAATCATTTTTGTCCACCATAAGCGTGGAAGGGTATACTCAGATGTGAGTCCCTAGCTCATTGCACCATCAGGATTCAAGCAAGCCGGGCCCAAGACGGCTGAAATGCCAGAAACCGGTCCCCGGTAGCTTGTTTCCTTCCCAGTATAAGAATTGGCTTGGTAGTTTGGGCTGCCCTGTTCCCATGATGCACTGGGCCAGGGTCAGACTAATTTGCATATAGCCAAGTTCTGAGCTGGGATGGTGCAGTGAGCTAAAAAACGGTGATGGATCAAGCCCTGATCTTTGGACTGGGTAAGAGTGGTCTGCTTAATTCAGACACTCTGTTCATCACCACCACTTTTTCTGAATCATTTTTGTCCACCATAAGCGTGGAAGGGTATACTCAGATGTGAGTCCCTAGCTCATTGCACCATCAGGATTCAAGCAAGCCGGGCCGAAGATGGCTGAAATGCCAGAAACCGGTCCCCGGTAGCTTGTTTCCTTCCCAGTATAAGAATTGGCTTGGTAGTTTGGTCTGCCCTGTTCCCATGATACACTGGGCCAGGGTCAGACTAATTTGCATATAGCCAAGTTCTGAGCTGGGATGGTGCAGTGAGCTAAAAAACGGTGATGAATCAAGCCCTGATCTTTGGACTGGGTAAGAGTGGTCTGCTTAATTCAGACACTCTGTTTCATCACCACCCCCTTTTCTGAATCATTTTTGTCCATCATAAGCGTGGAAGGGTATACTCAGATGTGAGTCCCTAGCTCATTGCACCATCAGGATTCAAGCAAGCCGGGCCGAAGACGGCTGAAATGCCAGAAACCGGTCCCCGGTAGCTTGTTTCCTTCCCAGTATAAGAATTGGCTTGGTAGTTTGATCTGCCCTGTTCCCATGATGCACTGGGCCAGGGTCAGACTAATTTGCATATAGCCAAGTTCTGACCTAGGATGGTGCAGTGAGCTAAAAAACGGTGATGGATCAAGCCCTGATCTTTGGACTGGGTAAGAGTGGCCTGCTTAATTCAGACACTCTGTTCATCACCACCCCCTTTTCTGAATCATTTTTGTCCACCATAAGCGTGGAAGGGTATACTCAGATGTGAGTCCCTAGCTCATTGCACCATCAGGATTCAAGCAAGCCGGGCCGAAGACGGCTGAAATGCCAGAAACCGGTCCCCGGTAGCTTGTTTCCTTCCCAGTATAAGAATTGGCTTGGTAGTTTGGTCTGCCCTGTTCCCATGATGCACTGGGCCAGGGTCAGACTAATTTGCATATAACCAAGTTCTGAGCTGGGATGGTGCAGTGAGCTAAAAAACGGTGATGGATCAAGCCCTGATGTTTGGACTGGGTAAGAGTGGTCTGCTTAATTCAGATACTCTGTTCATCACCACCCCTTTTCTGTATCATTTTTGTCCACCATAAGCGTGGAAGGGTATACTCAGATGGGAGTCCCTAGCTCATTGCACCATCAGGATTCAAGCAAGCCGGGCCGAAGACGGCTGAAATGCCAGTAACCGGTCCCCGGTAGCTTGTTTCCTTCCCAGTATAAGAATTGGCTTGGTAGTTTGGTCTGCCCTGTTCCCATGATGCACTGGGCCAGGGTTAGACTAATTTGCAAATAGCCAAGTTCTGAGCTGGGATGGTGCAGTGTGCTAAAAAACGGTGATGGATCAAGCCCTGATCTTTGGACTGGGTAAGAGTGGTCTGCTTAATTCAGACACTCTGTTCATCACCACCCCCTTTTCTGAATCATTTTTGTCCACCATAAGCGTGGAAGGGTATACTCAGATGTGAGTCCCTAGCTCATTGCACCATCAGGATTCAAGCAAGCCGGGCAGAAGACGGCTGAAATGCCAGAAACCGGTCCCCGGTAGCTTGTTTCCTTCCCAGTATAAGAATTGGCTTGGTAGTTTGGTCTGCCCTGTTCCCATGATGCACTGGGCCAGGGTCAGACTAATTTGCATATAGCCAGGTTCTGAGCTGGGATGGTGCAGTGAGCTAAAAAACGGTTATGGATCAAGCCCTGATCTTTGGACTGGGTAAGAGTGGTCTGCTTAATTCAGACACTCTGTTCATCACCACCCCCTTTTCTGAATCATTTTTGTCCACCATAAGCGTGGAAGGGTATACACAGATGTGAGTCCCTAGCTCATTGCACCATCAGGATTCAAGCAAGCCGGGCCAAAGACGTCTGAAATGCCGGAAACCGGTCCCCGCTAGCTTGTTTCCTTCCCAGTATAAGAATTGGGTTGGTAGTTTGGTCTGCACTGTTCCCATGATGCACTGGGCCAGGGTCAGACTAATTTGCATATAGCCAAGTTCTGAGCTGGGATGGTGCAGTGAGCTAAAAAATGGTGATGGATCAAGCCCTGATCTTTGGACTGGGTAAGAGTGGTCTGCTTAATTCAGACACTCTGTTCATCACCAACCCCTTTTCTGAATCATTTTTGTCCACCATAAGCGTGGAAGGGTATATTCAGATGGGAGTCCCTAGCTCATTGCACCATCAGGATTCAAGCAAGCCGGGCCGAAGACGGCTGAAATGCCAGAAACCGGTCCCTGGTAGCTTGTTTCCTTCCTAGTATAAGAATTGGCGTGGTAGTTTGGTCTGCCCTGTTCCCATGAAGCACTGGGCCAGGGTCAGACTAATTTGCATATAGCCAAGTTCTGAGCTGGGATGGTGCAGTGAGCTAAAAAACGTTGATGGATCAAGCCCTGATCTTTGGACTGGGTAAAAGTGGTCTGCTTAATTCAGACACTCTGTTCATCACCACCCCCTTTTCTGAATCATTTTTGTCCACCATAAGCGTGGAAGGGTATACTCAGATGTGAGTCCCTAGCTCATTGCACCATCAGGATTCAAGCAAGCCAGGCTGAAGACGGCTGAAATGCCAGAAACCGGTCCCCGGTAGCTTGTTTCCTTCCCAGTATAAGAATTGGCTTGGTAGTTTGGTCTGCCCTGTTCCCATGATGCACTGGGCCAGGGTCAGACTAATTTGCATATAGCCAAGTTCTGAGCTGGGATGGTGCAGTGAGCTAAAAAACGGTGATGGATCAAGCCCTGATCTTTGGACTGGGTAAGAGTGGTCTGCTTAATTCAGACACTCTGTTCATCACCACCCCCTTTTCTGAATCATTTTTGTCCATCATAAGCGTTGAAGGGTATACACAGATGTGAGTCCCTAGCTCATTGCACCATCTGGATTCAAGCAAGCCTGGCCGAAGACGGCTGAAATGCCAGAAACCGGTCCCCGGTAGCTTGTTTCCTTTCCAGTATAAGAATTGGGTTGGTAGTTTGGTCTGCCCTGTTCCCATGATGCACTGGGCCAGGGTCAGACTAATTTGCATATAGCCAAGTTCTGAGCTGGGATGGTGCAGTGAGCTAAAAAACGGTGTTGGATCAAGCCCTGATCTTTGGACTGGGTAAGAGTGGTCTGCTTAATTCAGACACTCTGTTCATCACCAACCCCTTTTCTGAATCATTTTTGTCCACCATAAGCGTGGAAGGGTATACTCAGATGGGAGTCCCTAGCTCATTGCACCATCAGGATTCAAGCAAGCCGGGCCGAAGACGGCTAGAATGCCAGAAACCGGTCCCCGGTAGCTTGTTTCCTTCCCAGTATAAGAATTGGCTTGGTAGTTTGGTCTGCCCTGTTCCCATGATGCACTGGGCCAGGGTCAGACTAATTTGCATATAACCAAGTTCTGAGCTGGGATGGTGCAGTGAGCTAAAAAACGGTGATGGATCAAGCCCTGATCTTTGGACTGGGTAAGAGTGGTCTGCTTAATTCAGACACTCTGTTCATCACCACCCCTTTTCTGTATCATTTTTGTCCACCATAAGCGTGGAAGGGTATACTCAGATGGGAGTCCCTAGCTCATTGCACCATCAGGATTCAAGCAAGCCGGGCCGAAGACGGCTGAAATGCCAGTAACCGGTCCCCGGTAGCTTGTTTCCTTCCCAGTATAAGAATTGGCTTGGTAGGTTGGTCTGCCCTGTTCCCATGATGCACTGTGCCAGGGTCAGACTAATTTGCAAATAGCCACGTTCTAAGCTGGGATGGTGCTGTGAGCTAAAAAACGGTGATGGATCAAGCCCTGATCTTTGGACTGGGTAAGAGTGGTCTGCTTAATTCAGACACTCTGTTCATCACCACCCCCTTTTCTGAATCATTTTTGTCCACCATAAGCGTGGAAAGGTATACTCAGATGTGAGTCCCTAGCTCATTGCACCATCAGGATTCAAGCAAGCCGGGCCGAAGACGGCTGAAATGCCAGAAACCGGTCCCCGGTAGCTTGTTTCCTTCCCAGTATAAGAATTGGCTTGGTAGTTTGGTCTGCCCTGTTCCCATGATCCACTGGGCCAGGGTCAGACTAATTTGCATATAGCCAGGTTCTGAGCTGGGATGGTGCAGTGAGCTAAAAACGGTGATGGATCAAGCCCTGATCTTTGGACTGGGTAAGAGTGGTCTGCTTAATTCAGACACTCTGTTCATCACCACCCCCTTTTCTGAATCATTTTTGTCCACCATAAGCGTGGAAGGGTATACACAGATGTGAGTCCCTAGCTCATTGCACCATCAGCATTCAAGCAAGCCGGGCCGAAGACGTCTGAAATGCCAGAAACCGGTCCCCGGTAGCTTGTTTCCTTCCCAGTATAAGAATTGGGTTGGTAGTTTGGTCTGCCCTGTTCCCATGATGCACTGGGCCAGGGTCAGACTAATTTGCATATAGCCAAGTTCTGAGCTGGGATGGTGCAGTGAGCTAAAAAACGGTGATGGATCAAGCCCTGATCTTTGGACTGGGTAAGAGTGGTCTGCTTAATTCAGACACTCTGTTCATCACCAACCCCTTTTCTGAATCATTTTTGTCCACCATAAGCGTGGAAGGGTATACTCAGATGGGAGTCCCTAGCTCATTGCACCATCAGGATTCAAGCAAGCCGGGCCGAAGACGGCTGAAATGCCAGAAACCGGTCCCCGGTAGCTTGTTTCTTTCCTAGTATAAGAATTGGCTTGGTAGTTTGATCTGCCCTGTTCCCATGATGCACTGGGCCAGGGTCAGACTAATTTGCATATAGCCAAGTTCTGACCTGGGATGGTGCAGTGAGCTAAAAAACGGTGATGGATCAAGCCCTGATCTTTGCACTGGGTAAGAGTGGTCTGCTTAATTCCGACACTCTGTTCATCACCACCCCCTTTTCTGAATCATTTTTGTCCACCATAAGCGCGGAAGGGTATACTCAGATGTGAGTCCCTAGCTCATTGCACCATCAGGATTCAAGCAAGCCGGGCCGAAGACGGCTGAAATGCCAGAAACCGGTCCCCGGTAGCTTGTTTCCTTCCCAGTATAAGAATTGGCTTGGTAGTTTGGTCTGCCCTGTTCCCATGATGCACTGGGCCAGGGTCGGACTAATTTGCATATAGCCAAGTTCTGAGCTGGGATGGTGCAGTGAGCTAAAAAACGGTGATGGATCAAGCCCTGATCTTTGGACTGGGTAAGAGTGGTCTGCTTAATTCAGACACTCTGTTCATCACCACCCCCTTTTCTGAATCATTTTTGTCCACCATAAGCGTGGAAGGGTATACACAGATGTGAGTCCCTAGCTCATTGCACCATCAGGATTCAAGCATGCCAGGCCGAAGACGGCTGAAATGCCAGAAACCGGTCCCCGGTAGCTTGTTTCCTTCCCAGTATAAGAATTGGCTTGGTAGTTTTGTCTGCCCTGGTCCCATGATGCACTGGGCCAGGGTCAGACTAATTTGCATATAGCCAAGTTCTGAGCTGGGATGGTGCAGTGAGCTAAAAAACGGTAATGGATCAAGCCCTGATCTTTGGACTGGGTAAGAGTGGTCTGCTTAATTCAGACACTCTGTTCATCACCACCCCCTTTTCTGAATCATCTTTGTCCACCATAAGCGTGGAAGGGTATACACAGATGTGAGTCCCTAGCTCATTGCACCATCAGGATTCAAGCAAGCCAGGCCGAAGAAGTCTGAAATGCCAGAAACCGGTTCCACGGTAGCTTGTTTCCTTCCCAGTATAAGAATTGGCTTGGTAGTTTGGTCTGCCCTGTTCCCATGATGCACTGGGCCAGGGTCAGACTAATTTGCATACAGCCAAGTTCTGAGCTGGGATGGTGCAGTGAGCTAAAAAACGGTGATGGATCAAGGCCTGATCTTTGGACTGGGTAAGAGTGGTCTGCTTAATTCAGACACTCTGTTCATCACCACCCCCTTCTCTGAATCATTTTTGTCCACCATAAGCGTGGAAGGGTATACTCAGATGTGAGTCCCTAGCTCATTGCACCATCAGGATTCAAGCAAGCCGGGCCGAAGACGGCTGAAATGCCAGAAACCGGTCCCCGGTAGCTTGTTTCCTTCCCAGTATAAGAATTGGCTTGGTAGTTTGGGCTGCCCTGTTCCCATGATGCACTGGGCCAGGGTCGGACTAATTTGCATATAGCCAAGTTCTGAGCTGGGATGGTGCAGTGAGCTAAAAAACGGTGATGGATCAAGCCCTGATCTTTGCACTGGGTAAGAGTGGTCTGCTTAATTCAGACACTCTGTTCATCACCACCACCTTTTCTGAATCATTTTTGTCCACCATAAGCGTGGAAGGGTATACTCAGATGTGAGTCCCTAGCTCATTGCACCATCAGGATTCAAGCAAGCCGGGCCGAAGACGGCTGAAATGCCAGAAACCGGTCCCCGGTAGCTTGTTTCCTTCCCAGTATAAGAATTGGCTTGGTAGTTTGATCTGCCCTGTTCCCATGATGCACTGGGCCAGGGTCAGACTAATTTGCATATAGCCAAGTTCTGACCTGGGATGGTGCAGTGAGCTAAAAAACGGTGATGGATCAAGCCCTGATCTTTGGACTGGGTAAGAGTGGTCTGCTTAATTCAGACACTCTGTTCATCACCACCCCCTTTTCTGAATCATTTTTGTCCACCATAAACGTGGAAGGGTATACTCAGATGTGAGTCCCTAGCTCATTGCACCATCAGGATTCAAGCAAGCCGGGCCGAAGACGGCTGAAATGCCAGAAACCGGTCCCCGGTAGCTTGTTTCCTTCCCAGTATAAGAATTGGCTTGGTAGTTTGGTCTGCCCTGTTCCCATGATGCACTGGGCCAGGGTCAGACTAATTTGCATATAGCCAAGTTCTGAGCTGGGATGGTGCAGTGAGCTAAAAAACGGTGATGGATCAAGCCCTGATCTTTGGACTGGGTAAGAGTGGTATGCTTAATTCAGACACTCTGTTCATCACCACCCCCTTTTCTGAATCATTTTTGTCCACCATAAGCGTGAAGGGTATACACAGATGTGAGTCCCTAGCTCATTGCACCATCAGGATTCAAGCAAGCCAGGCCGAAGACGGCTGAAATGCCAGAAACCGGTCCCCGGTAGCTTGTTTCCTTCCCAGTATAAGAATTGGCTTGGTAGTTTGGTCTGCCCTGTTCCCATGATGCACTGGGCCAGGGTCAGACTAATTTGCATATAGCCAGGTTCTGAGCTGGGATGGTGCAGTGAGCTAAAAAACCGTGATGGATCAAGCCCTGATCTTTGGACTGGGTAAGAGTGGCCTGCTTAATTCAGACACTCTGTTCATCACCACCCCCTTTTCTGAATCATTTTTGTCCACCATAAGCGTGGAAGGGTATACACAGATGTGAGTCCCTAGCTCATTGCACCATCAGGATTCAAGCAAGCCGGGCCGAAGACGTCTGAAATGCCAGAAACCGGTCCCCGGTAGCTTGTTTCCTTCCCAGTATAAGAATTGGGTTGGTAGTTTGGTCTGCCCTGTTCCCATGATGCACTGGGCCAGGGTCAGACTAATTTGCATATAGCCAAGTTCTGAGCTGGGATGGTGCAGTGAGCTAAAAAACGGTGATGGATCAAGCCCTGATCTTTGGACTGGGTAAGAGTGGTCTGCTTAATTCAGACACTCTGTTCATCACCAACCCCTTTTCTGAATCATTTTTGTCCACCAAAAGCGTGGAAGGGTATATTCAGATGGGAGTCCCTAGCTCATTGCACAATCAGGATTCAAGCAAGCCGGGCCGAAGACGGCTGAAATGCCAGAAACCGGTCCCTGGTAGCTTGTTTCCTTCCCAGTATAAGAATTGGCTTGGTAGTTTGGTCTGCCCTGTTCCCATGAAGCACTGGGCCAGGGTCAGACTAATTTGCATATAGCCAAGTTCTGAGCTGGGATGGTGCAGTGAGCTAAAAAACGGTGATGGATCAAGCCCTGATCTTTGGACTGGGTAAAAGTGGTCTGCTTAATTCAGACACTCTGTTCATCACCACCCCCTTTTCTGAATCATTTTTGTCCACCATAAGCGTGGAAGGGTATACTCAGATGTGAGTCCCTAGCTCATTGCACCATCAGGATTCAAGCAAGCCAGGCCGAAGACGGCTGAAATGCCAGAAACCGGTCCCCGGTAGCTTGTTTCCTTCCCAGTATAAGAATTGGCTTGGTAGTTTGATCTGCCCTGTTCCCATGATGCACTGGGCCAGGGTCAGACTAATTTGCATATAGTCAAGTTCTGACCTGGGATGGTGCAGTGAGCTAAAAAACGGTGATGGATCAAGCCCTGATCTTTGGACTGGGTAAGAGTGGTCTGCTTAATTCAGACACTCTGTTCATCACTACCCCCTTTTCTGAATCATTTTTGTCCACCATAAGCGTGGAAGGGTATACTCAGATGTGAGTCCCTAGCTCATTGCACCATCAGGATTCAAGCAAGCCGGGCCGAAGACGGCTGAAATGCCAGAAACCGGTCCTCGGTAGCTTGTTTCCTTCCCAGTATAAGAATTGGCTTGGTAGTTTGGTCTGCCCTGTTCCCATGATGCACTGGGCCAGGGTCAGACTAATTTGCATATAGCCAAGTTCTGAGCTGGGATGGTGCAGTGAGCTAAAAACGGTGATGGATCAAGCCCTGATCTTTGGACTGGGTAAGAGTGGTCTGCTTAATTCAGACACTCTGTTCATCACCACCCCCTTTTCTGAATCATTTTTGTCCACCATAAGCGTGAAGGGTATACACAGATGTGAGTCCCTAGCTTATTGCACCATCAGGATTCAAGCAAGCCAGGCCGAAGACGGCTGAAATGCCAGAAACCGGTCCCCGGTAGCTTGTTTCCTTCCCAGTATAAGAATTGGCTTGGTAGTTTGGTCTGCCCTGTTCCCATGATGCACTGGGCCAGGGTCAGACTAATTTGCATATAACCAAGTTCTGAGCTGGGATGGTGCAGTGAGCTAAAAAACGGTGATGGATCAAGCCCTGATCTTTGGACTGGGTAAGAGTGGTCTGCTTAATTCAGACACTCTGTTCATCACCACCCCCTTTTCTGAATCATTTTTGTCCACCATAAGCGTGGAAGGGTATACTCAGATGTGAGTCCCTAGCTCATTGCACCATCAGGATTCAAGCAAGCCGGGCCGAAGACGGCTGAAATGCCAGAAACCGGTCCCCGGTAGCTTGTTTCCTTCCCAGTATAAGAATTGGGTTGGTAGTTTGGTCTGCCCTGTTCCCATGATGCACTGGGCCAGGGTCAGACTAATTTGCATATAGCCAAGTTCTGAGCTGGGATGGTGCAGTGAGCTAAAAAACGGTGATGGATCAAGCCCTGATCTTTGGACTGGGTAAGAGTGGTCTGCTTAATTCAGACACTCTGTTCATCACCACCCCCTTTTCTGAATCATTTTTGTCCACCATAAGCGTGGAAGGGTATACTCAGATGTGAGTCCCTAGCTCATTGCACCATCAGGATTCAAGCAAGCCGGGCCGAAGACGGCTGAAATGCCAGAAACCGGTCCCCGGTAGCTTGTTTCCTTCCCAGTATAAGAATTGGCTTGGTAGTTTGGTCTGCCCTGTTCCCATGATGCACTGGGCCAGGGTCAGACTAATTTGCATATAGCCAAGTTCTGAGCTGGGATGGTGCAGTGAGCTAAAAAACGGTGATGGATCAAGCCCTGATCTTTGGACTGGGTAAGAGTGGTCTGCTTAATTCAGACACTCTGTTCATCACCACCCCCTTTTCTGAATCATTTTTGTCCATCATAAGCGTTGAAGGGTATACTCAGATGTGAGTCCCTAGCTCATTGCACCATCAGGATTCAAGCAAGCCGGGCCGAAGACGGCTGAAATGCCAGAAACCGGTCCCCGGTAGCTTGTTTCCTTCCCAGTATAAGAATTGGCTTGGTAGTTTGGTCTGCCCTGTTCCCATGATGCACTGGGCCAGGGTCAGACTAATTTGCATATAGCCAAGTTCTGAGCTGGGATGGTGCAGTGAGCTAAAAAACGGTGATGGATCAAGCCCTGATCTTTGGACTGGGTAAAAGTGGTCTGCTTAATTTAGACACTCTGTTCATCACCACCCCCTTTTCTGAACCTTTTTTGTTCACCAAAAGCGTGGAAGGGTATACTCAGATGTGAGTCCCTAGCTCATTGCACCATCAGGATTCAAGCAAGCCGGGCCGAAGACCGCTGAAATGCCAGAAACCGGTCCCCGGTAGCTTGTTTTCTTCCCAGTATAAGAATTGGCTTGGTAGTTTATTCTGCCCTGTTCCCATGATGCACTGGGCCAGGGTCAGACTAATTTGCATATAGCCAAATTCTGAGCTGGGATGGTGCAGTGAGCTAAAAAACGGTGATGGATCAAGCCCTGCTCTTTGGACTGGGTAAGAGTGGTCTGCTTAATTCAGACACTCTGTTCATCACCACCCCCTTTTCTGAATCAATTTTGTCCACCATAAGCGTGGAAGGGTATACTCAGATGTGAGTCCCTAGCTCATTGCACCATCAGGATTCAAGCAAGCCGGGCCGAAGACGGCTGAAATGCCAGAAACCGGTCCCCGGTAGCTTGTTCCCTTCCCAGTATAAGAATTGGCTTGGTAGTTTGATCTGCCCTGTTCCCATGATGCACTGGGCCAGGGTCAGACTAATTTGCATATAGCCAAGTTCTGGCCTGGGAAGGTGCAGTGAGCTAAAAAACGGTGATGGATCAAGCCCTGATCTTTGGACTGGGTAAGAGTGGTCTGCTTAATTCAGACACTCTGTTCATCACCACCCCCTTTTCTGAATCATTTTTGTCCACCATAAGCGTGGAAGGGTATACTCAGATGTGAGTCCCTAGCTCATTGCACCATCAGGATTCAAGCAAGCCGGGCCGAAGACGGCTGAAATGCCAGAAACCGGTCCCCGGTAGCTTGTTTCCTTCCCAGTATAAGAATTGGCTTGGTAGTTTGATCTGCCCTGTTCCCATGATGCACTGGGCCAGGGTCAGACTAATTTGCATATAGCGAAGTTCTGACCTGGGATGGTGCAGTGAGCTAAAAAACGGTGATGGATCAAGCCCTGATCTTTGCACTGGGTAAGAGTGGTCTGCTTAATTCCGACACTCTGTTCATCACCACCCCCTTTTCTGAATCATTTTTGTCCACCATAAGCGCGGAAGGGTATACTCAGATGTGAGTCCCTAGCTCATTGCACCATCAGGATTCAAGCAAGCCGGGCCGAAGACGGCTGAAATGCCAGAAACCGGTCCCCGGTAGCTTGTTTCCTTCCCAGTATAAGAATTGGCTTGGTAGTTTGGTCTGCCCTGTTCCCATGATGCACTGGGCCAGGGTCAGACTAATTTGCATATAGCCAAGTTCTGAGCTGGGATGGTGCAGTGAGCTAAAAAATGGTGATGGATCAAGCCCTGATCTTTGGACTGGGTAAGAGTGGTCTGCTTAATTCAGACACTCTGTTCATCACCACCCCCTTTTCTGAATCATTTTTGTCCACCATAAGCGTGGAAGGGTATACACAGATGTGAGTCCCTAGCTCATTGCACCATCAGGATTCAAGCATGCCAGGCCGAAGACGGCTGAAATGCCAGAAACCGGTCCCCGGTAGCTTGTTTCCTTCCCAGTATAAGAATTGGCTTGGTAGTTTTGTCTGCCCTGGTCCCATGATGCACTGGGCCAGGGTCAGACTAATTTGCATATAGCCAAGTTCTGAGCTGGGATGGTGCAGTGAGCTAAAAAACGGTAATGGATCAAGCCCTGATCTTTGGACTGGGTAAGAGTGGTCTGCTTAATTCAGACACTCTGTTCATTACCACCCCCTTTTCTGAATCATCTTTGTCCACCATAAGCGTGGAAGGGTATACACAGATGTGAGTCCCTAGCTCATTGCACCATCAGGATTCAAGCAAGCCAGGCCGAAGAAGTCTGAAATGCCAGAAACTGGTCCCCGGTAGCTTGTTTCCTTCCCAGTATAAGAATTGGCTTGGTAGTTTGGTCTGCCCTGTTCCCATGATGCACTGGGCCAGGGTCAGACTAATTTGCATACAGCCAAGTTCTGAGCTGGGATGGTGCAGTGAGCTAAAAAACGGTGATGGATCAAGCCCTGATCTTTGGACTGGGTAAGAGTGGTCTGCTTAATTCAGACACTCTGTTCATCACCACCCCCTTTTCTGAATCATTTTTGTCCACCATAAGCGTGGAAGGGTATACTCAGATGTGAGTCCCTAGCTCATTGCACCATCAGGATTCAAGCAAGCCGGGCCGAAGACGGCTGAAAGGCCAGAAACCGGTCCCCGGTAGCTTGTTTCCTTCCCAGTATAAGAATTGGCTTGGTAGTTTGGGCTGCCCTGTTCCCATGATGCACTGGGCCAGGGTCAGACTAATTTGCATATAGCCAAGTTCTGAGCTGGGATGGTGCAGTGAGCTAAAAAACGGTGATGGATCAAGCCCTGATCTTTGGACTGGGTAAGAGTGGTCTGCTTAATTCAGACACTCTGTTCATCACCACCACCTTTTCTGAATCATTTTTGTCCACCAGAAGCGTGGAAGGGTATACTCAGATGTGAGTCCCTAGCTCATTGCACCATCAGGATTCAAGCAAGCCGGGCCGAAGACGGCTGAAATGCCAGAAACCGGTCCCCGGTAGCTTGTTTCCTTCCCAGTATAAGAATTGGCTTGGTAGTTTGATCTGCCCTGTTCCCATGATGCACTGGGCCAGGGTCAGACTAATTTGCATATAGCCAAGTTCTGACCTGGGATGGTGCAGTGAGCTAAAAAACGGTGATGGATCAAGCCCTGATCTTTGGACTGGGTAAGAGTGGTCTGCTTAATTCAGACACTCTGTTCATCACCACCCCCTTTTCTGAATCATTTTTGTCCACCATAAACGTGGAAGGGTATACTCAGATGTGAGTCCCTAGCTCATTGCACCATCAGGATTCAAGCAAGCCGGGCCGAAGACGGCTGAAATGCTAGAAACCGGTCCCCGGTAGCTTGTTTCCTTCCCAGTATAAGAATTGGCTTGGTAGTTTGGTCTGTCCTGTTCCCATGATGCACTGGGCCAGGGTCAGACTAATTTGCATATAGCCAAGTTCTGAGCTGGGATGGTGCAGTGAGCTAAAAAACGGTGATGGATCAAGCCCTGATCTTTGGACTGGGTAAGAGTGGTATGCTTAATTCAGACACTCTGTTCATCACCACCCCCTTTTCTGAATCATTTTTGTCCACCATAAGCGTGAAGGGTATACACAGATGTGAGTCCCTAGCTCATTGCACCATCAGGATTCAAGCAAGCCAGGCCGAAGACGGCTGAAATGCCAGAAACCGGTCCCCGGTAGCTTGTTTCCTTCCCAGTATAAGAATTGGCTTGGTAGTTTGGTCTGCCCTGTTCCCATGATGCACTGGGCCAGGGTCAGACTAATTTGCATATAACCAAGTTCTGAGCTGGGATGGTGCAGTGAGCTAAAAAACGGTGATGGATCAAGCCGTGATCTTTGGACTGGGTAAGAGTGGTCTGCTTAATTCAGACACTCTGTTCATCACCACCCCCTTTTCTGAATCATTTTTGTCCACCATAAGCGTGGAAGGGTATACTCAGATGTGAGTCCCTAGCTCATTGCACCATCAGGATTCAAGCAAGCCGGGCCGAAGACGGCTGAAATGCCAGAAACCGGTCCCCGGTAGCTTGTTTCCTTCCCAGTATAAGAATTGGCTTGGTAGTTTGGTCTGCCCTGTTCCCATGATGCACTGGGCGAGGGTCAGACTAATTTGCATATAGCCAGGTTCTGAGCTGGGATGGTGCAGTGAGCTAAAAAACCGTGATGGATCAAGCCCTGATCTTTGGACTGGGTAAGAGTGGTCTGCTTAATTCAGACACTCTGTTCATCACCACCCCCTTTTCTGAATCATTTTTGTCCACCATAAGCGTGGAAGGGTATACACAGATGTGAGTCCCTAGCTCATTGCACCATCAGGATTCAAGCAAGCCGGGCCGAAGACGTCTGAAATGCCAGAAACCGGTCCCCGGTAGCTTGTTTCCTTCCCAGTATAAGAATTGGGTTGGTAGTTTGGTCTGCCCTGTTCCCATGATGCACTGGGCCAGGGTCAGACTAATTTGCATATAGCCAAGTTCTGAGCTGGGATGGTGCAGTGAGCTAAAAAACGGTGATGGATCAAGCCCTGATCTTTGGACTGGGTAAGAGTGGTCTGCTTAATTCAGACACTCTGTTCATCACCAACCCCTTTTCTGAATCATTTTTGTCCACCATAAGCGTGGAAGGGTATATTCAGATGGGAGTCCCTAGCTCATTGCACAATCAGGATTCAAGCAAGCCGGGCCGAAGACGGCTGAAATGCCAGAAACCGGTCCCTGGTAGCTTCTTTCCTTCCCAGTATAAGAATTGGCTTGGTAGTTTGGTCTGCCCTGTTCCCATGAAGCACTGGGCCAGGGTCAGACTAATTTGCATATAGCCAAGTTCTGAGCTGGGATGGTGCAGTGAGCTAAAAAACGGTGATGGATCAAGCCCTGATCTTTGGACTGGGTAAGAGTGGTCTGCTTAATTCAGACACTCTGTTCATCACCACCCCCTTTTGTGAATCAATTTTGTCCACCATAAGCGTGGAAGGGTATACTCAGATGTGAGTCCCTAGCTCATTGCACCATCAGGATTCAAGCAAGCCGGGCCGAAGACGGCTGAAATGCCAGAAACCGGTCCCCGGTAGCTTGTTCCCTTCCCAGTATAAGAATTGGCTTGGTAGTTTGATCTGCCCTGTTCCCATGATGCACTGGGCCAGGGTCAGACTAATTTGCATATAGCCAAGTTCTGGCCTGGGATGGTGCAGTGAGCTAAAAAACGGTGATGGATCAAGCCCTGATCTTTGGACTGGGTAAGAGTGGTCTGCTTAATTCAGACACTCTGTTCATCACCACCCCCTTTTCTGAATCATTTTTGTCCACCATAAGCGTGGAAGGGTATACTCAGATGTGAGTCCCTAGCTCATTGCACCATCAGGATTCAAGCAAGCCGGGCCGAAGACGGCTGAAATGCCAGAAACCGGTCCCCGGTAGCTTGTTTCCTTCCCAGTATAAGAATTGGCTTGGTAGTTTGATCTGCCCTGTTCCCATGATGCACTGGGCCAGGGTCAGACTAATTTGCATATAGCCAAGTTCTGACCTGGGATGGTGCAGTGAGCTAAAAAACGGTGATGGATCAAGCCCTGATCTTTGCACTGGGTAAGAGTGGTCTGCTTAATTCCGACACTCTGTTCATCACCACCCCCTTTTCTGAATCATTTTTGTCCACCATAAGCGTGGAAGGGTATACACAGATGTGAGTCCCTAGCTCATTGCACCATCAGGATTCAAGCATGCCAGGCCGAAGACGGCTGAAATGCCAGAAACCGGTCCCCGGTTGCTTGTTTCCTTCCCAGTATAAGAATTGGCTTGGTAGTTTTGTCTGCCCTGGTCCCATGATGCACTGGGCCAGGGTCAGACTAATTTGCATATAGCCAAGTTCTGAGCTGGGATGGTGCAGTGAGCTAAAAAACGGTAATGGATCAAGCCCTGATCTTTGGACTGGGTAAGAGTGGTCTGCTTAATTCAGACACTCTGTTCATCACCACCCCCTTTTCTGAGTCATCTTTGTCCACCATAAGCGTGGAAGGGTATACACAGATGTGAGTCCCTAGCTCATTGCACCATCAGGATTCAAGCAAGCCAGGCCGAAGAAGTCTGAAATGCCAGAAACCGGTCCCCGGTAGCTTGTTTCCTTCCCAGTATAAGAATTGGCTTGGTAGTTTGGTCTGCCCTGTTCCCATGATGCACTGGGCCAGGGTCAGACTAATTTGCATACAGCCAAGTGCTGAGCTGGGATGGTGCAGTGAGCTAAAAAACGGTGATGGATCAAGCCCTGATCTTTGGACTGGGTAAGAGTGGTCTGCTTAATTCAGACACTCTGTTCATCACCACCCCCTTTTCTGAATCATTTTTGTCCACCATAAGCGTGGAAGGGTATACTCAGATGTGAGTCCCTAGCTCATTGCACCATCAGGATTCAAGCAAGCCGGGCCGAAGACGGCTGAAAGGCCAGAAACCGGTCCCCGGTAGCTTGTTTCCTTCCCAGTATAAGAATTGGCTTGGTAGTTTGGGCTGCCCTGTTCCCATGATGCACTGGGCCAGGGTCAGACTAATTTGCATATAGCCAAGTTCTGAGCTGGGATGGTGCAGTGAGCTAAAAAACGGTGATGGATCAAGCCCTGATCTTTGGACTGGGTAAGAGTGGTCTGCTTAATTCAGACACTCTGTTCATCACCACCACCTTTTCTGAATCATTTTTGTCCACCATAAGCGTGGAAGGGTATACTCAGATGTGAGTCCCTAGCTCATTGCACCATCAGGATTCAAGCAAGCCGGGCCGAAGACGGCTGAAATGCCAGAAACCGGTCCCCGGTAGCTTGTTTCCTTCCCAGTATAAGAATTGGCTTGGTAGTTTGATCTGCCCTGTTCCCATGATGCACTGGGCCAGGGTCAGACTAATTTGCATATAGCCAAGTTCTGACCTGGGATGGTGCAGTGAGCTAAAAAACGGTGATGGATCAAGCCCTGATCTTTGGACTGGGTAAGAGTGGTCTGCTTAATTCAGACACTCTGTTCATCACCACCCCCTTTTCTGAATCATTTTTGTCCACCATGAACGTGGAAGGGTATACTCAGATGTGAGTCCCTAGCTCATTGCACCATCAGGATTCAAGCAAGCCGGGCCGAAGACGGCTGAAATGCTAGAAACCGGTCCCCGGTAGCTTGTTTCCTTCCCAGTATAAGAATTGGCTTGGTAGTTTGGTCTGTCCTGTTCCCATGATGCACTGGGCCAGGGTCAGACTAATTTGCATATAGCCAAGTTCTGAGCTGGGATGGTGCAGTGAGCTAAAAAACGGTGATGGATCAAGCCCTGATCTTTGGACTGGGTAAGAGTGGTATGCTTAATTCAGACACTCTGTTCATCACCACCCCCTTTTCTGAATCATTTTTGTCCACCATAAGCGTGAAGGGTATACACAGATGTGAGTCCCTAGCTCATTGCACCATCAGGATTCAAGCAAGCCAGGCCGAAGACGGCTGAAATGCCAGAAACCGGTCCCCGGTAGCTTGTTTCCTTCCCAGTATAAGAATTGGCTTGGTAGTTTGGTCTGCCCTGTTCCCATGATGCACTGGGCCAGGGTCAGACTAATTTGCATATAACCAAGTTCTGAGCTGGGATGGTGCAGTGAGCTAAAAAACGGTGATGGATCAAGCCGTGATCTTTGGACTGGGTAAGAGTGGTGTGCTTAATTCAGACACTCTGTTCATCACCACCCCCTTTTCTGAATCATTTTTGTCCACCATAAGCGTGGAAGGGTATACTCAGATGTGAGTCCCTAGCTCATTGCACCATCAGGATTCAAGCAAGCCGGGCCGAAGACGGCTGAAATGCCAGAAACCGGTCCCCGGTAGCTTGTTTCCTTCCCAGTATAAGAATTGGCTTGGTAGTTTGGTCTGCCCTGTTCCCATGATGCACTGGGCGAGGGTCAGACTAATTTGCATATAGCCAGGTTCTGAGCTGGGATGGTGCAGTGAGCTAAAAAACTGTGATGGATCAAGCCCTGATCTTTGGATTGGGTAAGAGTGGTCTGCTTAATTCAGACACTCTGTTCATCACCACCCCCTTTTCTGAATCATTTTTGTCCACCATAAGCGCGGAAGGGTATACTCAGATGTGAGTCCCTAGCTCATTGCACCATCAGGATTCAAGCAAGCCGGGCCGAAGACGGCTGAAATGCCAGAAACCGGTCCCCGGTAGCTTGTTTCCTTCCCAGTATAAGAATTGGCTTGGTAGTTTGGTCTGCCCTGTTCCCATGATGCACTGGGCCAGGGTCAGACTAATTTGCATATAGCCAAGTTCTGAGCTGGGATGGTGCAGTGAGCTAAAAAATGGTGATGGATCAAGCCCTGATCTTTGGACTGGGTAAGAGTGGTCTGCTTAATTCAGACACTCTGTTCATCACCACCCCCTTTTCTGAATCATTTTTGTCCACCATAAGCGTGGAAGGGTATACACAGATGTGAGTCCCTAGCTCATTGCACCATCAGGATTCAAGCATGCCAGGCCGAAGACGGCTGAAATGCCAGAAACCGGTCCCCGGTAGCTTGTTTCCTTCCCAGTATAAGAATTGGCTTGGTAGTTTTGTCTGCCCTGGTCCCATGATGCACTGGGCCAGGGTCAGACTAATTTGCATATAGCCAAGTTCTGAGCTGGGATGGTGCAGTGAGCTAAAAAACGGTAATGGATCAAGCCCTGATCTTTGGACTGGGTAAGAGTGGTCTGCTTAATTCAGACACTCTGTTCATTACCACCCCCTTTTCTGAATCATCTTTGTCCACCATAAGCGTGGAAGGGTATACACAGATGTGAGTCCCTAGCTCATTGCACCATCAGGATTCAAGCAAGCCAGGCCGAAGAAGTCTGAAATGCCAGAAACTGGTCCCCGGTAGCTTGTTTCCTTCCCAGTATAAGAATTGGCTTGGTAGTTTGGTCTGCCCTGTTCCCATGATGCACTGGGCCAGGGTCAGACTAATTTGCATACAGCCAAGTTCTGAGCTGGGATGGTGCAGTGAGCTAAAAAACGGTGATGGATCAAGCCCTGATCTTTGGACTGGGTAAGAGTGGTCTGCTTAATTCAGACACTCTGTTCATCACCACCCCCTTTTCTGAATCATTTTTGTCCACCATAAGCGTGGAAGGGTATACTCAGATGTGAGTCCCTAGCTCATTGCACCATCAGGATTCAAGCAAGCCGGGCCGAAGACGGCTGAAAGGCCAGAAACCGGTCCCCGGTAGCTTGTTTCCTTCCCAGTATAAGAATTGGCTTGGTAGTTTGGGCTGCCCTGTTCCCATGATGCACTGGGCCAGGGTCAGACTAATTTGCATATAGCCAAGTTCTGAGCTGGGATGGTGCAGTGAGCTAAAAAACGGTGATGGATCAAGCCCTGATCTTTGGACTGGGTAAGAGTGGTCTGCTTAATTCAGACACTCTGTTCATCACCACCACCTTTTCTGAATCATTTTTGTCCACCAGAAGCGTGGAAGGGTATACTCAGATGTGAGTCCCTAGCTCATTGCACCATCAGGATTCAAGCAAGCCGGGCCGAAGACGGCTGAAATGCCAGAAACCGGTCCCCGGTAGCTTGTTTCCTTCCCAGTATAAGAATTGGCTTGGTAGTTTGATCTGCCCTGTTCCCATGATGCACTGGGCCAGGGTCAGACTAATTTGCATATAGCCAAGTTCTGACCTGGGATGGTGCAGTGAGCTAAAAAACGGTGATGGATCAAGCCCTGATCTTTGGACTGGGTAAGAGTGGTCTGCTTAATTCAGACACTCTGTTCATCACCACCCCCTTTTCTGAATCATTTTTGTCCACCATAAACGTGGAAGGGTATACTCAGATGTGAGTCCCTAGCTCATTGCACCATCAGGATTCAAGCAAGCCGGGCCGAAGACGGCTGAAATGCTAGAAACCGGTCCCCGGTAGCTTGTTTCCTTCCCAGTATAAGAATTGGCTTGGTAGTTTGGTCTGTCCTGTTCCCATGATGCACTGGGCCAGGGTCAGACTAATTTGCATATAGCCAAGTTCTGAGCTGGGATGGTGCAGTGAGCTAAAAAACGGTGATGGATCAAGCCCTGATCTTTGGACTGGGTAAGAGTGGTATGCTTAATTCAGACACTCTGTTCATCACCACCCCCTTTTCTGAATCATTTTTGTCCACCATAAGCGTGAAGGGTATACACAGATGTGAGTCCCTAGCTCATTGCACCATCAGGATTCAAGCAAGCCAGGCCGAAGACGGCTGAAATGCCAGAAACCGGTCCCCGGTAGCTTGTTTCCTTCCCAGTATAAGAATTGGCTTGGTAGTTTGGTCTGCCCTGTTCCCATGATGCACTGGGCCAGGGTCAGACTAATTTGCATATAACCAAGTTCTGAGCTGGGATGGTGCAGTGAGCTAAAAAACGGTGATGGATCAAGCCGTGATCTTTGGACTGGGTAAGAGTGGTCTGCTTAATTCAGACACTCTGTTCATCACCACCCCCTTTTCTGAATCATTTTTGTCCACCATAAGCGTGGAAGGGTATACTCAGATGTGAGTCCCTAGCTCATTGCACCATCAGGATTCAAGCAAGCCGGGCCGAAGACGGCTGAAATGCCAGAAACCGGTCCCCGGTAGCTTGTTTCCTTCCCAGTATAAGAATTGGCTTGGTAGTTTGGTCTGCCCTGTTCCCATGATGCACTGGGCGAGGGTCAGACTAATTTGCATATAGCCAGGTTCTGAGCTGGGATGGTGCAGTGAGCTAAAAAACCGTGATGGATCAAGCCCTGATCTTTGGACTGGGTAAGAGTGGTCTGCTTAATTCAGACACTCTGTTCATCACCACCCCCTTTTCTGAATCATTTTTGTCCACCATAAGCGTGGAAGGGTATACACAGATGTGAGTCCCTAGCTCATTGCACCATCAGGATTCAAGCAAGCCGGGCCGAAGACGTCTGAAATGCCAGAAACCGGTCCCCGGTAGCTTGTTTCCTTCCCAGTATAAGAATTGGGTTGGTAGTTTGGTCTGCCCTGTTCCCATGATGCACTGGGCCAGGGTCAGACTAATTTGCATATAGCCAAGTTCTGAGCTGGGATGGTGCAGTGAGCTAAAAAACGGTGATGGATCAAGCCCTGATCTTTGGACTGGGTAAGAGTGGTCTGCTTAATTCAGACACTCTGTTCATCACCAACCCCTTTTCTGAATCATTTTTGTCCACCATAAGCGTGGAAGGGTATATTCAGATGGGAGTCCCTAGCTCATTGCACAATCAGGATTCAAGCAAGCCGGGCCGAAGACGGCTGAAATGCCAGAAACCGGTCCCTGGTAGCTTCTTTCCTTCCCAGTATAAGAATTGGCTTGGTAGTTTGGTCTGCCCTGTTCCCATGAAGCACTGGGCCAGGGTCAGACTAATTTGCATATAGCCAAGTTCTGAGCTGGGATGGTGCAGTGAGCTAAAAAACGGTGATGGATCAAGCCCTGATCTTTGGACTGGGTAAGAGTGGTCTGCTTAATTCAGACACTCTGTTCATCACCACCCCCTTTTGTGAATCAATTTTGTCCACCATAAGCGTGGAAGGGTATACTCAGATGTGAGTCCCTAGCTCATTGCACCATCAGGATTCAAGCAAGCCGGGCCGAAGACGGCTGAAATGCCAGAAACCGGTCCCCGGTAGCTTGTTCCCTTCCCAGTATAAGAATTGGCTTGGTAGTTTGATCTGCCCTGTTCCCATGATGCACTGGGCCAGGGTCAGACTAATTTGCATATAGCCAAGTTCTGGCCTGGGATGGTGCAGTGAGCTAAAAAACGGTGATGGATCAAGCCCTGATCTTTGGACTGGGTAAGAGTGGTCTGCTTAATTCAGACACTCTGTTCATCACCACCCCCTTTTCTGAATCATTTTTGTCCACCATAAGCGTGGAAGGGTATACTCAGATGTGAGTCCCTAGCTCATTGCACCATCAGGATTCAAGCAAGCCGGGCCGAAGACGGCTGAAATGCCAGAAACCGGTCCCCGGTAGCTTGTTTCCTTCCCAGTATAAGAATTGGCTTGGTAGTTTGATCTGCCCTGTTCCCATGATGCACTGGGCCAGGGTCAGACTAATTTGCATATAGCCAAGTTCTGACCTGGGATGGTGCAGTGAGCTAAAAAACGGTGATGGATCAAGCCCTGATCTTTGCACTGGGTAAGAGTGGTCTGCTTAATTCCGACACTCTGTTCATCACCACCCCCTTTTCTGAATCATTTTTGTCCACCATAAGCGTGGAAGGGTATACACAGATGTGAGTCCCTAGCTCATTGCACCATCAGGATTCAAGCATGCCAGGCCGAAGACGGCTGAAATGCCAGAAACCGGTCCCCGGTTGCTTGTTTCCTTCCCAGTATAAGAATTGGCTTGGTAGTTTTGTCTGCCCTGGTCCCATGATGCACTGGGCCAGGGTCAGACTAATTTGCATATAGCCAAGTTCTGAGCTGGGATGGTGCAGTGAGCTAAAAAACGGTAATGGATCAAGCCCTGATCTTTGGACTGGGTAAGAGTGGTCTGCTTAATTCAGACACTCTGTTCATCACCACCCCCTTTTCTGAGTCATCTTTGTCCACCATAAGCGTGGAAGGGTATACACAGATGTGAGTCCCTAGCTCATTGCACCATCAGGATTCAAGCAAGCCAGGCCGAAGAAGTCTGAAATGCCAGAAACCGGTCCCCGGTAGCTTGTTTCCTTCCCAGTATAAGAATTGGCTTGGTAGTTTGGTCTGCCCTGTTCCCATGATGCACTGGGCCAGGGTCAGACTAATTTGCATACAGCCAAGTGCTGAGCTGGGATGGTGCAGTGAGCTAAAAAACGGTGATGGATCAAGCCCTGATCTTTGGACTGGGTAAGAGTGGTCTGCTTAATTCAGACACTCTGTTCATCACCACCCCCTTTTCTGAATCATTTTTGTCCACCATAAGCGTGGAAGGGTATACTCAGATGTGAGTCCCTAGCTCATTGCACCATCAGGATTCAAGCAAGCCGGGCCGAAGACGGCTGAAAGGCCAGAAACCGGTCCCCGGTAGCTTGTTTCCTTCCCAGTATAAGAATTGGCTTGGTAGTTTGGGCTGCCCTGTTCCCATGATGCACTGGGCCAGGGTCAGACTAATTTGCATATAGCCAAGTTCTGAGCTGGGATGGTGCAGTGAGCTAAAAAACGGTGATGGATCAAGCCCTGATCTTTGGACTGGGTAAGAGTGGTCTGCTTAATTCAGACACTCTGTTCATCACCACCACCTTTTCTGAATCATTTTTGTCCACCATAAGCGTGGAAGGGTATACTCAGATGTGAGTCCCTAGCTCATTGCACCATCAGGATTCAAGCAAGCCGGGCCGAAGACGGCTGAAATGCCAGAAACCGGTCCCCGGTAGCTTGTTTCCTTCCCAGTATAAGAATTGGCTTGGTAGTTTGATCTGCCCTGTTCCCATGATGCACTGGGCCAGGGTCAGACTAATTTGCATATAGCCAAGTTCTGACCTGGGATGGTGCAGTGAGCTAAAAAACGGTGATGGATCAAGCCCTGATCTTTGGACTGGGTAAGAGTGGTCTGCTTAATTCAGACACTCTGTTCATCACCACCCCCTTTTCTGAATCATTTTTGTCCACCATGAACGTGGAAGGGTATACTCAGATGTGAGTCCCTAGCTCATTGCACCATCAGGATTCAAGCAAGCCGGGCCGAAGACGGCTGAAATGCTAGAAACCGGTCCCCGGTAGCTTGTTTCCTTCCCAGTATAAGAATTGGCTTGGTAGTTTGGTCTGTCCTGTTCCCATGATGCACTGGGCCAGGGTCAGACTAATTTGCATATAGCCAAGTTCTGAGCTGGGATGGTGCAGTGAGCTAAAAAACGGTGATGGATCAAGCCCTGATCTTTGGACTGGGTAAGAGTGGTATGCTTAATTCAGACACTCTGTTCATCACCACCCCCTTTTCTGAATCATTTTTGTCCACCATAAGCGTGAAGGGTATACACAGATGTGAGTCCCTAGCTCATTGCACCATCAGGATTCAAGCAAGCCAGGCCGAAGACGGCTGAAATGCCAGAAACCGGTCCCCGGTAGCTTGTTTCCTTCCCAGTATAAGAATTGGCTTGGTAGTTTGGTCTGCCCTGTTCCCATGATGCACTGGGCCAGGGTCAGACTAATTTGCATATAACCAAGTTCTGAGCTGGGATGGTGCAGTGAGCTAAAAAACGGTGATGGATCAAGCCGTGATCTTTGGACTGGGTAAGAGTGGTGTGCTTAATTCAGACACTCTGTTCATCACCACCCCCTTTTCTGAATCATTTTTGTCCACCATAAGCGTGGAAGGGTATACTCAGATGTGAGTCCCTAGCTCATTGCACCATCAGGATTCAAGCAAGCCGGGCCGAAGACGGCTGAAATGCCAGAAACCGGTCCCCGGTAGCTTGTTTCCTTCCCAGTATAAGAATTGGCTTGGTAGTTTGGTCTGCCCTGTTCCCATGATGCACTGGGCGAGGGTCAGACTAATTTGCATATAGCCAGGTTCTGAGCTGGGATGGTGCAGTGAGCTAAAAAACTGTGATGGATCAAGCCCTGATCTTTGGATTGGGTAAGAGTGGTCTGCTTAATTCAGACACTCTGTTCATCACCACCCCCTTTTCTGAATCATTTTTGTCCACCATAAGCGTTGAAGGGTATACACAGATGTGAGTCCCTAGCTCATTGCACCATCAGGATTCAAGCAAGCCGGGCCGAAGACGTCTGAAATGCCAGAAACCGGTCCCCGGTAGCTTGTTTCCTTCCCAGTATAAGAATTGGGTTGGTAGTTTGGTCTGCCCTGTTCCCATGATGCACTGGGCCAGGGTCAGACTAATTTGCATATAGCCAAGTTCTGAGCTGGGATGGTGCAGTGAGCTAAAAAACGGTGATGGATCAAGCCCTGATCTTTGGACTGGGTAAGAGTGGTCTGCTTAATTCAGACACTCTGTTCATCGCCAACCCCTTTTCTGAATCATTTTTGTCCACCATAAGCGTGGAAGGGTATATTCAGATGGGAGTCCCTAGCTCATTGCACAATCAGGATTCAAGCAAGCCGGGCCAAAGACGGCTGAAATGCCAGAAACCCGTCCCTGGTAGCTTCTTTCCTTCCCAGTATAAGAATTGGCTTGGTAGTTTGGTCTGCCCTGTTCCCATGATGCACTGGGCCAGGGTCAGACTAATTTGCATATAACCAAGTTCTGAGCTGGGATGGTGCAGTGAGCTAAAAAACGGTGATGGATCAAGCCCTGATCTTTGGACTGGGTAAGAGTGGTCTGCTTAATTCAGACACTCTGTTCATCACCACCCCCTTTTCTGAATCATTTTTGTCCACCATAAGCGCGGAAGGGTATACTCAGATGTGAGTCCCTAGCTCATTGCACCATCAGGATTCAAGCAAGCCGGGCCGAAGACGGCTGAAATGCCAGAAACCGGTCCCCGGTAGCTTGTTTCCTTCCCAGTATAAGAATTGGCTTGGTAGTTTGGTCTGCCCTGTTCCCATGATGCACTGGGCCAGGGTCAGACTAATTTGCATACAGCCAAGTGCTGAGCTGGGATGGTGCAGTGAGCTAAAAAACGGTGATGGATCAAGCCCTGATCTTTGGACTGGGTAAGAGTGGTCTGCTTAATTCAGACACTCTGTTCATCACCACCCCCTTTTCTGAATCATTTTTGTCCACCATAAGCGTGGAAGGGTATACTCAGATGTGAGTCCCTAGCTCATTGCACCATCAGGATTCAAGCAAGCCGGGCCGAAGACGGCTGAAAGGCCAGAAACCGGTCCCCGGTAGCTTGTTTCCTTCCCAGTATAAGAATTGGCTTGGTAGTTTGGGCTGCCCTGTTCCCATGATGCACTGGGCCAGGGTCAGACTAATTTGCATATAACCAAGTTCTGAGCTGGGATGGTGCAGTGAGCTAAAAAACGGTGATGGATCAAGCCCTGATCTTTGGACTGGGTAAGAGTGGTCTGCTTAATTCAGACACTCTGTTCATCACCACCACCTTTTCTGAATCATTTTTGTCCACCATAAGCGTGGAAGGGTATACTCAGATGTGAGTCCCTAGCTCATTGCACCATCAGGATTCAAGCAAGCCGGGCCGAAGACGGCTGAAATGCCAGAAACCGGTCCCCGGTAGCTTGTTTCCTTCCCAGTATAAGAATTGGCTTGGTAGTTTGATCTGCCCTGTTCCCATGATGCACTGGGCCAGGGTCAGACTAATTTGCATATAGCCAAGTTCTGACCTGGGATGGTGCAGTGAGCTAAAAAACGGTGATGGATCAAGCCCTGATCTTTGGACTGGGTAAGAGTGGTCTGCTTAATTCAGACACTCTGTTCATCACCACCCCCTTTTCTGAATCATTTTTGTCCACCATAAGCGTGAAGGGTATACACAGATGTGAGTCCCTAGCTCATTGCACCATCAGGATTCAAGCAAGCCAGGCCGAAGACGGCTGAAATGCCAGAAACCGGTCCCCGGTAGCTTGTTTCCTTCCCAGTATAAGAATTGGCTTGGTAGTTTGGTCTGCCCTGTTCCCATGATGCACTGGGCCAGGGTCAGACTAATTTGCATATAACCAAGTTCTGAGCTGGGATGGTGCAGTGAGCTAAAAAACGGTGATGGATCAAGCCGTGATCTTTGGACTGGGTAAGAGTGGTGTGCTTAATTCAGACACTCTGTTCATCACCACCCCCTTTTCTGAATCATTTTTGTCCACCATAAGCGTGGAAGGGTATACTCAGATGTGAGTCCCTAGCTCATTGCACCATCAGGATTCAAGCAAGCCGGGCCGAAGACGGCTGAAATGCCAGAAACCGGTCCCCGGTAGCTTGTTTCCTTCCCAGTATAAGAATTGGCTTGGTAGTTTGGTCTGCCCTGTTCCCATGATGCACTGGGCGAGGGTCAGACTAATTTGCATATAGCCAGGTTCTGAGCTGGGATGGTGCAGTGAGCTAAAAAACTGTGATGGATCAAGCCCTGATCTTTGGACTGGGTAAGAGTGGTCTGCTTAATTCAGACACTCTGTTCATCACCACCCCCTTTTCTGAATCATTTTTGTCCACCATAAGCGTTGAAGGGTATACACAGATGTGAGTCCCTAGCTCATTGCACCATCAGGATTCAAGCAAGCCGGGCCGAAGACGTCTGAAATGCCAGAAACCGGTCCCCGGTAGCTTGTTTCCTTCCCAGTATAAGAATTGGGTTGGTAGTTTGGTCTGCCCTGTTCCCATGATGCACTGGGCCAGGGTCAGACTAATTTGCATATAGCCAAGTTCTGAGCTGGGATGGTGCAGTGAGCTAAAAAACGGTGATGGATCAAGCCCTGATCTTTGGACTGGGTAAGAGTGGTCTGCTTAATTCAGACACTCTGTTCATCACCAACCCCTTTTCTGAATCATTTTTGTCCACCATAAGCGTGGAAGGGTATATTCAGATGGGAGTCCCTAGCTCATTGCACAATCAGGATTCAAGCAAGCCGGGCCAAAGACGGCTGAAATGCCAGAAACCGGTCCCTGGTAGCTTCTTTCCTTCCCAGTATAAGAATTGGCTTGGTAGTTTGGTCTGCCCTGTTCCCATGATGCACTGGGCCAGGGTCAGACTAATTTGCATATAACCAAGTTCTGAGCTGGGATGGTGCAGTGAGCTAAAAAACGGTGATGGATCAAGCCCTGATCTTTGGACTGGGTAAGAGTGGTCTGCTTAATTCAGACACTCTGTTCATCACCACCCCCTTTTCTGAATCATTTTTGTCCACCATAAGCGTGGAAGGGTATACTCAGATGTGAGTCCCTAGCTCATTGCACCATCAGGATTCAAGCAAGCCGGGCCGAAGAAGGCTGAAATGCCAGAAATCGGTCCCCGGTAGCTTGTTTCCTTCCCAGTATAAGAATTGGGTTGGTAGTTTGGTCTGCCCTGTTCCCATGATGCACTGGGCCAGGGTCAGACTAATTTGCATATAGCCAAGTTCTGAGCTGGGATGGTGCAGTGAGCTAAAAAACGGTGATGGATCAAGCCCTGATCTTTGGACTGGGTAAGAGTGGTCTGCTTAATTCAGACACTCTGTTTATCACCAACCCCTTTTCTGAATCATTTTTGTCCACCATAAGCGTGGAAGGGTATATTCAGATGGGAGTCCCTCGCTCATTGCACCATCAGGATTCAAGCAAGCCGGGCCGAAGACGGCTGAAATGCCAGAAACCGGTCCCTGGTAGCTTGTTTCCTTCCCAGTATAAGAATTGGCTTGGTAATTTGGTCTGCCCTGTTCCCATGAAGCACTGGGCCAGGGTCAGACTAATTTGCATATAGCCAAGTTCTGAGCTGGGATGGTGCAGTGAGCTAAAAAACGGTGATGGATCAAGCCCTGATCTTTGGACTGGGTAAAAGTGGTCTGCTTAATTCAGACACTCTGTTCATCACCACCCCCTTTTCTGAATCATTTTTGTCCACCATAAGCGTGGAAGGGTATACTCAGATGTGAGTCCCTAGCTCATTGCACCATCAGGATTCAAGCAAGCCAGGCCGAAGACGGCTGAAATGCAAGAAACCGGTCCCCGGTAGCTTGTTTCCTTCCCAGTATAAGAATTGGCTTGGTAGTTTGGTCTGCCCTGTTCCCATGATGCACTGGGCCAGGGTCAGACTAATTTGCATATAGCCAAGTTCTGAGCTGGGATGGTGCAGTGAGCTAAAAAACGGTGATGGATCAAGCCCTGATCTTTGGACTGGGTAAGAGTGGTCTGCCTAATTCAGACACTCTGTTCATCACCACCCCCTTTTCTGAATCATTTTTGTCCATCATAAGCGTTGAAGGGTATACTCAGATGTGAGTCCCTAGCTCATTGCACCATCTGGATTCAAGCAAGCCTGGCCGAAGACGGCTGAAATGCCAGAAACCGGTCCCCGGTAGCTTGTTTCCTTTCCAGTATAAGAATTGGGTTGGTAGTTTGGTCTGCCCTGTTCCCATGATGCACTGGGCCAGGGTCAGACTAATTTGCATGTAGCCAAGTTCTGAGCTGGGATGGTGCAGTGAGCTAAAAAACGGTGTTGGATCAAGCCCTGATCTTTGGACTGGGTAAGAGTGGTCTGCTTAATTCAGACACTCTGTTCATCACCAACCCCTTTTCTGAATCATTTTTGTCCACCATAAGCGTGGAAGGGTATACTCAGATGGGAGTCCCTAGCTCATTGCACCATCAGGATTCAAGCAAGCCGGGCCGAAGACGGCTGAAATGCCAGAAACCGGTCCCCGGTAGCTTGTTTCCTTCCCAGTATAAGAATTGGCTTGGTAGTTTGGTCTGCCCTGTTCCCATGAAGCACTGGGCCAGGGTCAGACTAATTTGCATATAGCCAAGTTCTGAGCTGGGATGGTGCAGTGAGCTAAAAAACGGTGATGGATCAAGCCCTGATCTTTGGACTGGGTAAAAGTGGTCTGCTTAATTCAGACACTCTGTTCATCACCACCCCCTTTTCTGAATCATTTTTGTCCACCATAAGCGTGGAAGGGTATACTCAGATGTGAGTCCCTAGCTCATTGCACCATCAGGATTCAAGCAAGCCGGGCCGAAGACGGCTGAAATGCCAGAAACCGGTCCCCGGTAGCTTGTTTCCTTCCCAGTATAAGAATTGGCTTGGTAGTTTGGTCTGCCCTGTTCCCATGATGCACTGGGCCAGGGTAAGACTAATTTGCATATAACCAAGTTCTGAGCTGGGATGGTGCAGTGAGCTAAAAAACGGTGATGGATCAAGCCCTGATCTTTGGACTGGGTAAGAGTGGTCTGCTTAATTCAGACACTCTGTTCATCACCACCCCTTTTCTGTATCATTTTTGTCCACCATAAGCGTGGAAGGGTATACTCAGATGGGAGTCCCTAGCTCATTGCACCATCAGGATTCAAGCAAGCCGGGCCGAAGACGGCTGAAATGCCAGTAACCGGTCCCCGGTAGCTTGTTTCCTTCCCAGTATAAGAATTGGCTTAGTAGGCTGGTCCGCCCTGTTCCCATGATGCACTGGGCCAGGGTCAGACTAATTTGCAAATAGCCAAGTTCTGAGCTGGGGTGAGCTAAAAAACGGTGATGGATCAAGCCCTGATCTATGGACTGGGTAAGAGTGGTCTGCTTAATTCAGACACTCTGTTCATCACCACCCCCTTTTCTGAATCATTTTTGTCCACCATAAGCGTGGAAAGGTATACTCAGTTGTGAGTCCCTAGCTCATTGCACCATCAGGATTCAAGCAAGCCGGGCCGAAGACGGCTGAAATGCCAGAAACCGGTCCCCGGTAGCTTGTTTCCTTCCCAGTATAAGAATTGGGTTGGTAGTTTGGTCTGCCCTGTTCCCATGATGCACTGGGCCAGGGTCAGACTAATTTGCATATAGCCAAGTTCTGAGCTGGGATGGTGCAGTGAGCTAAAAAACAGTGATGGATCAAGCCCTGATCTTTGGACTGGGTAAGAGTGGTCTGCTTAATTCAGACACTCTGTTCATCACCAACCCCTTTTCTCAATCATTTTTGTCCACCATAAGCGTGGAAGGGTATACTCAGATGGGAGTCCCTAGCTCATTGCACCATCAGGATTCAAGCTAGCCGGGCCGAAGACGGCTGAAATGCCAGAAACCGGTCCCCGGTAGCTTGTTTCCTTCCCAGTATAAGAATTGGCTTGGTAGTTTGGTCTGCCCTGTTCCCATGAAGCACTGGGCCAGGGTCAGACTAATTTGCATATAGCCAAGTTCTGAGCTGGGATGGTGCAGTGAGCTAAAAAACGGTGATGGATCAAGCCCTGATCTTTGGACTGGGTAAAAGTGGTCTGCTTAATTCAGACACTCTGTTCATCACCACCCCCTTTTCTGAATCATTTTTGTCCACCATAAGCGTGGAAGGGTATACTCAGATGTGAGTCCCTAGCTAATTGCACCATCAGGATTCAAGCAAGCCGGGCCGAAGACGGCTGAAATGCCAGAAACCGGTCCCCGGTAGCTTGTTTCCTTCCCAGTATAAGAATTGGCTTGGTAGTTTGGTCTGCCCTGTTCCCATGATGCACTGGGCCAGGGTCAGACTAATTTGCATATAGCCAAGTTCTGAGCTGGGATGGTGCAGTGAGCTAAAAAACGGTGATGGATCAAGCCCTGATCTTTGGACTGGGTAAGAGTGGTCTGCTTAATTCAGACACTCTGTTCATCACCACCCCCTTTTCTGAATCATTTTTGTCCATCATAAGCGTTGAAGGGTATACTCAGATGTGAGTCCCTAGCTCATTGCACCATCTGGATTCAAGCAAGCCTGGCCGAAGACGGCTGAAATGCCAGAAACCGGTCCCCGGTAGCTTGTTTCCTTCCCAGTATAAGAATTGGGTTGGTAGTTTGGTCTGCCCTGTTCCCATGATGCACTGGGCCAGGGTCAGACTAATTTGCATATAGCCAAGTTCTGAGCTGGGATGGTGCAGTGAGCTAAAAAACAGTGATGGATCAAGCCCTGATCTTTGGACTGGGTAAGAGTGGTCTGCTTAATTCAGACACTCTGTTCATCACCAACCCCTTTTCTCAATCATTTTTGTCCACCATAAGCGTGGAAGGGTATACTCAGATGGGAGTCCCTAGCTCATTGCACCATCAGGATTCAAGCTAGCCGGGCCGAAGACGGCTGAAATGCCAGAAACCGGTCCCCGGTAGCTTGTTTCCTTCCCAGTATAAGAATTGGCTTGGTAGTTTGGTCTGCCCTGTTCCCATGAAGCACTGGGCCAGGGTCAGACTAATTTGCATATAGCCAAGTTCTGAGCTGGGATGGTGCAGTGAGCTAAAAAACGGTGATGGATCAAGCCCTGATCTTTGGACTGGGTAAAAGTGGTCTGCTTAATTCAGACACTCTGTTCATCACCACCCCCTTTTCTGAATCATTTTTGTCCACCATAAGCGTGGAAGGGTATACTCAGATGTGAGTCCCTAGCTAATTGCACCATCAGGATTCAAGCAAGCCGGGCCGAAGACGGCTGAAATGCCAGAAACCGGTCCCCGGTAGCTTGTTTCCTTCCCAGTATAAGAATTGGCTTGGTAGTTTGGTCTGCCCTGTTCCCATGATGCACTGGGCCAGGGTCAGACTAATTTGCATATAGCCAAGTTCTGAGCTGGGATGGTGCAGTGAGCTAAAAAACGGTGATGGATCAAGCCCTGATCTTTGGACTGGGTAAGAGTGGTCTGCTTAATTCAGACACTCTGTTCATCACCACCCCCTTTTCTGAATCATTTTTGTCCATCATAAGCGTTGAAGGGTATACTCAGATGTGAGTCCCTAGCTCATTGCACCATCTGGATTCAAGCAAGCCTGGCCGAAGACGGCTGAAATGCCAGAAACCGGTCCCCGGTAGCTTGTTTCCTTTCCAGTATAAGAATTGGGTTGGTAGTTTGGTCTGCCCTGTTCCCATGATGCACTGGGCCAGGGTCAGACTAATTTGCATATAGCCAAGTTCTGAGCTGGGATGGTGCAGTGAGCTAAAACACGGTGTTGGATCAAGCCCTGATCTTTGGACTGGGTAAGAGTGGTCTGCTTAATTCAGACACTCTGTTCATCACCAACCCCTTTTCTGAATCATTTTTGTCCACCATAAGCGTGGAAGGGTATACTCAGATGGGAGTCCCTAGCTCATTGCACCATCAGGATTCAAGCAAGCCGGGCCGAAGACGGCTGAAATGCCAGAAACCGGTCCCCGGTAGCTTGTTTCCTTCCCAGTATAAGAATTGGCTTGGTAGTTTGGTCTGCCCTGTTCCCATGAAGCACTGGGCCATGGTCAGACTAATTTGCATAGAGCCAAGTTCTGAGCTGGGATGGTGCAGTGAGCTAAAAAACGGTGATGGATCAAGCCCTGATCTTTGGACTGGGTAAAAGTGGTCTGCTTAATTCAGACACTCTGTTCATCACCACCCCCTTTTCTGAATCATTTTTGTCCACCATAAGCGTGGAAGGGTATACTCAGATGTGAGCCCTAGCTCATTGCACCATCAGGATTCAAGCAAGCCGGGCCGAAGACGGCTGAAATGCCAGAAACCGGTCCCCGGTAGCTTGTTTCCTTCCCAGTATAAGAATTGGCTTGGTAGTTTGGTCTGCCCTGTTCCCATGATGCACTGGGCCAGGGTCAGACTAATTTGCATATAACCAAGTTCTGAGCTGGGATGGTGCAGTGAGCTAAAAACGACGGTGATGGATCAAGCCCTGATCTTTGGACTGGGTAAGAGTGGTCTGCTTAATTCAGACACTCTGTTCATCACCACCCCCTTTTCTGAATCATTTTTGTCCACCATAAGCGTGGAAAGGTATACTCAGATGTGAGTCCCTAGCTCATTGCACCATCAGGATTCAAGCAAGCCGGGCCAAAGACGGCGGAAATGCCAGAAACCGGTCCCCGGTAGCTTGTTTCCTTCCCAGTATAAGAATTGGCTTGGTAGTTTGGTCTGCCCTGTTCCCATGATCCACTGGGCCAGGGTCAGACTAATTTACATATAGCCAGGTACTGAGCTGGGATGGTGCAGTGAGCTAAAAAACGGTGATGGATCAAGCCCTGATCTTTGGACTGGGTAAGAGTGGTCTGCTTAATTCAGACACTCTGTTCATCACCACCCCCTTTTCTGAATCATTTTTGTCCACCATAAGCGTGGAAGGGTATACACAGATGTGAGTCCCTAGCTCATTGCACCATCAGGATTCAAGCAAGCCGGGCCGAAGACGTCTGAAATGCCAGAAACCGGTCCCCGGTAGCTTGTTTCCTTCCCAGTATAAGAATTGGGTTGGTAGTTTGGTCTGCCCTGTTTCCATGATGCACTGGGCCAGGGTCAGACTAATTTGCATATAGCCAAGTTCTGAGCTGGGATGGTGCAGTGAGCTAAAAAACGGTGATGGATCAAGCCCTGATCTTTGGACTGGGTAAGAGTGGTCTGCTTAATTCAGACACTCTGTTCATCACCAACCCCTTTTCTGAATCATTTTTGTCCACCATAAGCGTGGAAGGGTATACTCAGATGGGAGTCCCTAGCTCATTGCACCATCAGGATTCAAGCTAGCCGGGCCGAAGACGGCTGAAATGCCAGAAACCGGTCCCCGGTAGCTTGTTTCCTTCCCAGTATAAGAATTGGCTTGGTAGTTTGGTCTGCCCTGTTCCCATGAAGCACTGGGCCAGGGTCAGACTAATTTGCATATAGCCAAGTTCTGAGCTGGGATGGTGCAGTGAGCTAAAAAACGGTGATGGATCAAGCCCTGATCTTTGGACTGGGTAAAAGTGGTCTGCTTAATTCAGACACTCTGTTCATCACCACCCCCTTTTCTGAATCATTTTTGTCCACCATAAGCGTGGAAGGGTATACTCAGATGTGAGTCCCTAGCTCATTGCACCATCAGGATTCAAGCAAGCCGGGCCGAAGACGGCTGAAATGCCAGAAACCGGTCCCCGGTAGCTTGTTTCCTTCCCAGTATAAGAATTGGCTTGGTAGTTTGGTCTGCCCTGTTCCCATGATGCACTGGGCCAGGGTCAGACTAATTTGCATATAGCCAAGTTCTGAGCTGGGATGGTGCAGTGAGCTAAAAAACGGTGATGGATCAAGCCCTGATCTTTGGACTGGGTAAGAGTGGTCTGCTTAATTCAGACACTCTGTTCATCACCACCCCCTTTTCTGAATCATTTTTGTCCATCATAAGCGTTAAAGGGTATACTCAGATGTGAGTCCCTAGCTCATTGCACCATCAGGATTCAAGCAAGCCGGGCCGAAGACGGCTGAAATGCCAGAAACCGGTCCCCGGTAGCTTGTTTCCTTCCCAGTATAAGAATTGGCTTGGTAGTTTGGTCTGCCCTGTTCCCATGATGCACTGGGCCAGGGTCAGACTAATTTGCATATAGCCAAGTTCTGAGCTGGGATGGTGCAGTGAGCTAAAAAACGGTGATGGATCAAGCCCTGACCTTTGGACTGGGTAAGAGTGGTCTGATTAAATCAGAGGCTCTGTTCATCACCACCCCCTTTTCTGAATCATTTTTGTCCACCATAAGCGTGGAAGGGTATACTCAGATGTGAGTCCCTAGATCATTGCACCATCAGGATTCAAGCAAGCCGGGCCGAAGATGGCTGAAATGCCAGAAACCGGTCCCAGGTATTTTGTTTCCTTCCCAGTATAAGAATTGGCTTGGTAGTTTGGTCTGCCCTGTTCCCATGATGCACTGGGCCAGGGTCGGACTAATTCTTTTATAGCCAAGTTCTGAGCTGGGATGGTGCAGTGAGCTAAAAAACGGTGATGGATCAAGCCCTGATCTTTGGACTGGGTAAGAGTGGTCTGCTTAATTCAGACACTCTGTTCATCACCACCCCCTTTTCTGAATCATTTTTTTCCACCATAAGCGTGGAAGGGTATACTCAGATGTGAGTCCCTAGCTCATTGCACCATCAGGATTCAAGCAAGCCGGGCCGAAGACGGCTGAAATGCCAGAAACCGGTCCCCGGTAGCTTGTTTCCTTCCCAGTATAAGAATTGGCTTGGTAGTTTGGTCTGCCCTGTTCCCATGATGCACTGGGCCAGGGTCAGACTAATTTGCATATAGCCAAGTTCTGAGCTGGGATGGTGCAGTGAGCTAAAAAACGGTGATGGATCAAGCCCTGATCTTTGGACTGGGTAAGAGTGGTCTGCTTAATTCAGACACTCTGTTCATCACCACCCCCTTTTCTGAATCATTTTTGTCCACCATAAGCGTGGAAGGGTATACTCAGATGTGAGTCCCTAGATCATTGCACCATCAGGATTCAAGCAAGCCGGGCCGAAGATGGCTGAAATGCCAGAAACCGGTCCCCGGTAGCTTGTTTCCTTCCCAGTTTAAGAATTGGCTTGGTAGTTTGGTCTGCCCTGTTCCCATGATGCACTGGGCTAGGGTCGGACTAATTTGCATATAGCCAAGTTCTGAGCTGGGATGGTGCAGTGAGCTAAAAAACGGTGATGGATCAAGCCCTGATCTTTGGACTGGGTAAGAGTGGTCTGCTTAATTCAGACACTCTGTTCATCACCACCCCCTTTTCTGAATCATTTTTGTCCACCATAAGCGTGGAAGGGTATACTCAGATGGGAGTCCCTAGCTCATTGCACCATCAGGATTCAAGCAAGCCGGGCCAAAGACGGCTGAAATGCCAGAAACCGGTCCCCGGTAGCTTGTTTCCTTCCCAGTATAAGAATTGGCTTGGTAGTTTGGTCTGCCCTGTTCCCATGAAGCACTGGGCCAGGGTCAGACTAATTTGCATATAGCCAAGTTCTGAGCTGGGATGGTGCAGTGAGCTAAAAAACGGTGATGGATCAAGCCCTGATCTTTGGACTGGGTAAAAGTGGTCTGCTTAATTCAGACACTCTGTTCATCACCACCCCCTTTTCTGAATCATTTTTGTCCACCATAAGCGTGGAAGGGTATACTCAGATGTGAGTCCCTAGCTCATTGCACCATCAGGATTCAAGCAAGCCGGGCCGAAGACGGCTGAAATGCCAGAAACCGGTCCCCGGTAGCTTGTTTCCTTCCCAGTATAAGAATTGGCTTGGTAGTTTGGTCTGCCCTGTTCCCATGATGCACTGGGCCAGGGTCAGACTAATTTGCATATAACCAAGTTCTGAGCTGGGATGGTGCAGTGAGCTAAAAAACGGTGATGGATCAAGCCCTGATCTTTGGACTGGGTAAGAGTGGTCTGCTTAATTCAGACACTCTGTTCATCACCACCCCTTTTCTGTATCATTTTCGTCCACCATAAGCGTGGAAGGGTATACTCAGATGGGAGTCCCTAGCTCATTGCACCATCAGGATTCAAGCAAGCCGGGCCGAAGACGGCTGAAATGCCAGTAACCGGTCCCCGGTAGCTTGTTTCCTTCCCAGTATAAGAATTGGCTTGGTAGGTTGGTCCGCCCTGTTCCCATGATGCACTGGGCCAGGGTCAGACTAATTTGCAAATAGCCAAGTTCTGAGCTGGGATGGTGCAGTGAGCTAAAAAACGGTGATGGATCAAGCCCTGATCTTTGGACTGGGTAAGAGTGGTCTGCTTAATTCAGACACTCTGTTCATCACCACCCCCTTTTCTGAATCATTTTTGTCCACCATAAGCGTGGAAAGGTATACTCAGATGTGAGTCCCTAGCTCATTGCACCATCAGGATTCAAGCAAGCCGGGCCGAAGACGGCTGAAATGCCAGAAACCGGTCCCCGGTAGGTTGTTTCCTTCCCAGTATAAGAATTGGCTTGGTAGTTTGGTCTGCCCTGTTCTCATGATCCACTGGGCCAGGGTCAGACTAATTTGCATATAGCCAGGTTCTGAGCTGGGATGGTGCAGTGAGCTAAAAAACGGTGATGGATCAAGCCCTGATCTTTGGACTGGGTAAGAGTGGTCTGCTTAATTCAGACACTCTGTTCATCACCACCCCCTTTTCTGAATCATTTTTGTCCACCATAAGCGTGGAAGGGTATACACAGATGTGAGTCCCTAGCTCATTGCACCATCAGGATTCAAGCAAGCCGGGCCGAAGACGTCTGAAATGCCAGAAACCGGTCCCCGGTAGCTTGTTTCCTTCCCAGTATAAGAATTGGGTTGGTAGTTTGGTCTGCCCTGTTCCCATGAAGCACTGGGCCAGGGTCAGACTAATTTGCATATAGCCAAGTTCTGAGCTGGGATGGTGCAGTGAGCTAAAAAATGGTGATGGATCAAGCCCTGATCTTTGGACTGGGTAAAAGTGGTCTGCTTAATTCAGACACTCTGTTCATCACCAGCCCCTTTTCTGAATCATTTTTGTCCACCATAAGCGTGGAAGGGTATACTCAGATTTGAGTCCCTAGCTCATTGCACCATCAGGATTCAAGCAAGCCGGGCCGAAGACGGCTGAAATGCCAGAAACCGGTCCCCGGTAGCTTGTTTCCTTCCCAGTATAAGAATTGGCTTGGTAGTTTGGTCTGCCCTGTTCCCATGATGCACTGGGCCAGGGTCAGACTAATTTGCATATAGCCAAGTTCTGAGCTGGGATGGTGCAGTGAGCTAAAAAACGGTGATGGATCAAGCCCTGATCTTTGGACTGGGTAAGAGTGGTCTGCTTAATTCAGACACTCTGTTCATCACCACCCCCTTTTCTGAATCATTTTTGTCCATCATAAGCGTTGAAGGGTATACTCAGATGTGAGTCCCTAGCTCATTGCACCATCTGGATTCAAGCAAGCCTGGCCGAAGACGGCTGAAATGCCAGAAACCGGTCCCCGGTAGCTTGTTTCCTTTCCAGTATAAGAATTGGGTTGGTAGTTTGGTCTGCCCTGTTCCCATGATGCACTGGGCCAGGGTCAGACTAATTTGCATATAGCCAAGTTCTGAGCTGGGATGGTGCAGTGAGCTAAAAAACGGTGTTGGATCAAGCCCTGATCTTTGGACTGGGTAAGAGTGGTCTGCTTAATTCAGACACTCTGTTCATCACCAACCCCTTTTCTGAATCATTTTTGTCCACCATAAGCGTGGAAGGGTATACTCAGATGGGAGTCCCTAGCTCATTGCACCATCAGGATTCAAGCAAGTCGGGCCGAAGACGGCTGAAATGCCAGAAACTGGTCCCCGGTAGCTTGTTTCCTTCCCAGTATAAGAATTGGCTTGGTAGTTTGGTCTGCCCTGTTCCCATGAAGCACTGGGCCATGGTCAGACTAATTTGCATATAGCCAAGTTCTGAGCTGGGATGGTGCAGTGAGCTAAAAAACGGTGATGGATCAAGCCCTGATCTTTGGACTGGGTAAAAGTGGTCTGCTTAATTCAGACACTCTGTTCATCACCACCCCCTTTTCTGAATCATTTTTGTCCACCATAAGCGTGGAAGGGTATACTCAGATGTGAGTCCCTAGCTCATTGCACCATCAGGATTCAAGCAAGCCGGGCCGAAGACGGCTGAAATGCCAGAAACCGGTCCCCGGTAGCTTGTTTCCTTCCCAGTATAAGAATTGGCTTGGTAGTTTGGTCTGCCCTGTTCCCATGATGCACTGGGCCAGGGTCAGACTAATTTGCATATAACCAAGTTCTGAGCTGGGATGGTGCAGTGAGCTAAAAAACGGTGATGGATCAAGCCCTGATCTTTGGACTGGGTAAGAGTGGTCTGCTTAATTCAGACACTCTGTTCATCACCACCCCTTTTCTGTATCATTTTTGTCCACCATAAGCGTGGAAGGGTATACTCAGATGGGAGTCCCTAGCTCATTGCACCATCAGGATTCAAGCAAGCCGGGCCGAAGACGGCTGAAATGCCAGTAACCGGTCCCCGGTAGCTTGTTTCCTTCCCAGTATAAGCATTGGCTTGGTAGGTTGGTCTGCCCTGTTCCCATTATGCACTGGGCCAGGGTCAGACTAATTTGCAAATAGCCAAGTTCTGAGCTGGGATGGTGCAGTGAGCTAAAAAACGGTGATGGATCAAGCCCTGATCTTTGGACTGGGTAAGAGTGGTCTGCTTAATTCAGACACTCTGTTCATCACCACCCCCTTTTCTGAATCATTTTTGTCCACCATAAGCGTGGAAAGGTATACTCAGATGTGAGTCCCTAGCTCATTGCACCATCAGGATTCAAGCAAGCCGGGCCGAAGATGGCTGAAATGCCAGAAACCGGTCCCCGGTAGCTTGTTTCCTTCCCAGTATAAGAATTGGCTTGGTAGTTTGGTCTGCCCTGTTCCCATGATCCACTGGGCCAGGGTCAGACTAATTTGCATATAGCCAGGTTCTGAGCTGGGATGGTGCAGTGAGCTAAAAAACGGTGATGGATCAAGCCCTGATCTTTGGACTGGGTAAGAGTGGTCTGCTTAATTCAGACACTCTGTTCATCACCACCCCCTTTTCTGAATCATTATTGTCCACCATAAGCTTGGAAGGGTATACACAGATGTGAGTCCCTAGCTCATTGCACCATCAGGATTCAAGCAAGCCGGGCCGAAGACGTCTGAAATGCCAGAAACCGGTCCCCGGTAGCTTGTTTCCTTCCCAGTATAAGAATTGGGTTGGTAGTTTGGTCTGCCCTGTTCCCATGATGCACTGGGCCAGGGTCAGACTAATTTGCATATAGCCAAGTTCTGAGCTGGGATGGTGCAGTGAGCTAAAAAACGGTGATGGATCAAGCCCTGATCTTTGGACTGGGTAAGAGTGGTCTGCTTAATTCAGACACTCTGTTCATCACCAACCCCTTTTCTGAATCATTTTTGTCCACCATAAGCGTGGAAGGGTATACTCAGATGGGAGTCCCTAGCTCATTGCACCATCAGGATTCAAGCTAGCCGGGCCGAAGACGGCTGAAATGCCAGAAACCGGTCCCCGGTAGCTTGTTTCCTTCCCAGTATAAGAATTGGCTTGGTAGTTTGGTCTGCCCTGTTCCCATGAAGCACTGGGCCAGGGTCAGACTAATTTGCATATAGCCAAGTTCTGAGCTGGGATAGTGCAGTGAGCTAAAAAACGGTGATGGATCAAGCCCTGATCTTTGGACTGGGTAAAAGTGGTCTGCTTAATTCAGACACTCTGTTCATCACCACCCCCTTTTCTGAATCATTTTTGTCCACCATAAGCGTGGAAGGGTATACTCAGATGTGAGTCCCTAGCTCATTGCACCATCAGGATTCAAGCAAGCCGGGCCGAAGACGGCTGAAATGCCAGAAACCGGTCCCCGGTAGCTTGTTTCCTTCCCAGTATAAGAATTGGCTTGGTAGTTTGGTCTGCCCTGTTCCCATGATGCACTGGGCCAGGGTCAGACTCATTTGCATATAGCCAAGTTCTGTGCTGGGATGGTGCAGTGAGCTAAAAAACGGTGATGGATCAAGCCCTGATCTTTGGACTGGGTAAGAGTGGTCTGCTTAATTCAGACACTCTGTTCATCACCACCCCCTTTTCTGAATCATTTTTGTCCATCATAAGCGTTGAAGGGTATACTCAGATGTGAGTCCCTAGCTCATTGCACCATCTGGATTCAAGCAAGCCTGGCCGAAGACGGCTGAAATGCCAGAAACCGGTCCCCGGTAGCTTGTTTCCTTTCCAGTATAAGAATTGGGTTGGTAGTTTGGTCTGCCCTGTTCCCATGATGCACTGGGCCAGGGTCAGACTAATTTGCATATAGCCAAGTTCTGAGCTGGGATGGTGCAGTGAGCTAAAAAACGGTGTTGGATCAAGCCCTGATCTTTGGACTGGGTAAGAGTGGTCTGCTTAATTCAGACACTCTGTTCATCACCAACCCCTTTTCTGAACCATTTTTGTCCACCATAAGCGTGGAAGGGTATACTCAGATGGGAGTCCCTAGCTCATTGCACCATCAGGATTCATGCAAGCCGGGCCGAAGACGGCTGAAGTGCCAGAAACCGGTCCCCGGTAGGTTGTTTCCTTCCCAGTATAAGAATTGGCTTGGTAGTTTGGTCTGCCCTGTTCCCATGAAGCACTGGGCCATGGTCAGACTAATTTGCATATAGCCAAGTTCTGAGCTGGGATGGTGCAGTGAGCTAAAAAACGGTGATGGATCAAGCCCTGATCTTTGGACTGGGTAAGAGTGGTCTGCTTAATTCAGACACTCTGTTCATCACCACCCCTTTTCTGTATCATTTTTGTCCACCATAAGCGTGGAAGGGTATACTCAGATGGGAGTCCCTAGCTCATTGCACCATCAGGATTCAAGCAAGCCGGGCCGAAGACGGCTGAAATGCCAGTAACCGGTCCCCGGTAGCTTGTTTCCATCCCAGTATAAGAATTGGCTTGGTAGGTTGGTCCGCCCTGTTCCCATGATGCACTGGGCCAGGGTCAGACTAATTTGCAAATAGCCAAGTTCTGAGCTGGGATGGTGCAGTGAGCTAAAAAACGGTGATGGATCAAGCCCTGATCTTTGGACTGGGTAAGAGTGGTCTGCTTAATTCAGACACTCTGTTCATCACCACCCCCTTTTCTGAATCATTTTTGTCCACCATAAGCGTGGAAAGGTATACTCAGATGTGAGTCCCTAGCTCATTGCACCATCAGGATTCAAGCAAGCCGGGCCGAAGACGGCTGAAATGCCAGAAACCGGTCCCCGGTAGGTTGTTTCCTTCCTAGTATAAGAATTGGCTTGGTAGTTTGGTCTGCCCTGTTCCCATGATCCACTGGGCCAGGGTCAGACTAATTTGCATATAGCCAGGTTCTGAGCTGGGATGGTGCAGTGAGCTAAAAAACGGTGATGGATCAAGCCCTGATCTTTGGACTGGGTAAGAGTGGTCTGCTTAATTCAGACACTCTGTTCATCACCACCCCCTTTTCTGAATCATTTTTGTCCAACATAAGCGTGGAAGGGTATACACAGATGTGAGTCCCTAGCTCATTGCACCATCAGGATTCAAGCAAGCCGGGCCGAAGACGTCTGAAATGCCAGAAACCGGTCCCCGGTAGCTTGTTTCCTTCCCAGTATAAGAATTGGGTTGGTAGTTTGGTCTGCCCTGTTCCCATGATGCACTGGGCCAGGGTCAGACTAATTTGCATATAGCCAAGTTCTGAGCTGGGATGGTGCAGTGAGCTAAAAAACGGTGATGGATCAAGCCCTGATCTTTGGACTGGGTAAGAGTGGTCTGCTTTATTCAGACACTCTGTTCATCACCAACCCCTTTTCTGAATCATTTTTGTCCACCATAAGCGTGGAAGGGTATACTCAGATGGGAGTCCCTAGCTCATTGCACCATCAGGATTCAAGCTAGCCGGGCCGAAGACCGCTGAAATGCCAGAAACCGGTCCCCGGTAGCTTGTTTCCTTCCCAGTATAAGAATTGGCTTGGTAGTTTGGTCTGCCCTGTTCCCATGAAGCACTGGGCCAGGGTCAGACTAATTTGCATATAGCCAAGTTCTGAGCTGGGATGGTGCAGTGAGCTAAAAAATGGTGATGGATCAAGCCCTGATCTTTGGACTGGGTAAAAGTGGTCTGCTTAATTCAGACACTCTGTTCATCACCACCCCCTTTTCTGAATCATTTTTGTCCACCATAAGCGTGGAAGGGTATACTCAGATGTGAGTCCCTAGCTCATTGCACCATCAGGATTCAAGCAAGCCGGGCCGAAGACGGCTGAAATGCCAGAAACCGGTCCCCGGTAGCTTGTTTCCTTCCCAGTATAAGAATTGGCTTGGTAGTTTGGTCTGCCCTGTTCCCATGATGCACTGGGCCAGGGTCAGACTAATTTGCATATAGCCAAGTTCTGAGCTGGGATGGTGCAGTGAGCTAAAAAACGGTGATGGATCAAGCCCTGATCTTTGGACTGGGTAAGAGTGGTCTGCTTAATTCAGACACTCTGTTCATCACCACCCCCTTTTCTGAATCATTTTTGTCCATCATAAGCGTTGAAGGGTATACTCAGATGTGAGTCCCTAGCTCATTGCACCATCTGGATTCAAGCAAGCCTGGCCGAAGACGGCTGAAATGCCAGAAACCGGTCCCCGGTAGCTTGTTTCCTTTCCAGTATAAGAATTGGGTTGGTAGTTTGGTCTGCCCTGTTCCCATGATGCACTGGGCCAGGGTCAGACTAATTTGCATATAGCCAAGTTCTGAGCTGGGATGGTGCAGTGAGCTAAAAAACGGTGTTGGATCAAGCCCTGATCTTTGGACTGGGTAAGAGTGGTCTGCTTAATTCAGACACTCTGTTCATCACCAACCCCTTTTCTGAATCATTTTTGTCCACCATAAGCGTGGAAGGGTATACTCAGATGGGAGTCCCTAGCTCATTGCACCATCAGGATTCAAGCAAGTCGGGCCGAAGACGGCTGAAATGCCAGAAACCGGTCCCCGGTAGCTTGTTTCCTTCCCAGTATAAGAATTGGCTTGGTAGTTTGGTCTGCCCTGTTCCCATGAAGCACTGGGCCATGGTCAGACTAATTTGCATATAGCCAAGTTCTGAGCTGGGATGGTGCAGTGAGCTAAAAAACGGTGATGGATCAAGCCCTGATCTTTGGACTGGGTAAAAGTGGTCTGCTTAATTCAGACACTCTGTTCATCACCACCCCCTTTTCTGAATCATTTTTGTCCACCATAAGCGTGGAAGGGTATACTCAGATGTGAGTCCCTAGCTCATTGCACCATCAGGATTCAAGCAAGCCGGGCCGAAGACGGCTGAAATGCCAGAAACCGGTCCCCGGTAGCTTGTTTCCTTCCCAGTATAAGAATTGGCTTGGTAGTTTGGTCTGCCCTGTTCCCATGAAGCACTGGGCCATGGTCAGACTAATTTGCATATAGCCAAGTTCTGAGCTGGGATGCTGCAGTGAGCTAAAAAACGGTGATGGATCAAGCCCTGATCTTTGGACTGGGTAAAAGTGGTCTGCTTAATTCAGACACTCTGTTCATCACCACCCCCTTTTCTGAATCGTTTTTGTCCACCATAAGCGTGGAAGGGTATACTCAGATGTGAGTCCCTAGCTCATTGCACCATCAGGATTCAAGCAAGCCGGGCCGAAGACGGCTGAAATGCCAGAAACCGGTCCCCGGTAGCTTGTTTCCTTCCCAGTATAAGAATTGGCTTGGTAGTTTGGTCTGCCCTGTTCCCATGATGCACTGGGCCAGGGTCAGACTAATTTGCATATAACCAAGTTCTGAGCTGGGATGGTGCAGTGAGCTAAAAAACGGTGATGGATCAAGCCCTGATCTTTGGACTGGGTAAGAGTGGTCTGCTTAATTCAGACACTCTGTTCATCACCACCCCTTTTCTGTATCATTTTTGTCCACCATAAGCGTGGAAGGGTATACTCAGATGGGAGTCCCTAGCTCATTGCACCATCAGGATTCAAGCAAGCCGGGCCGAAGACGGCTGAAATGCCAGTAACCGGTCCCCGGTAGCTTGTTTCCTTCCCAGTATAAGAATTGGCTTGGTAGGTTGGTCTGCCCTGTTCCCATGATGCACTGGGCCAGGGTCAGACTAATTTGCAAATAGCCAAGTTCTGAGCTGGGATGGTGCAGTGAGCTAAAAAACGGTGATGGATCAAGCCCTGTTCTTTGGACTGGGTAAGAGTGGTCTGCTTAATTCAGACACTCTGTTCATCACCACCCCCTTTTCTGAATCATTTTTGTCCACCATAAGCGTGGAAAGGTATACTCAGATGTGAGTCCCTAGCTCATTGCACCATCAGGATTCAAGCAAGCCGGGCCGAAGACGGCTGAAATGCCAGAAACCGGTCCCCGGTAGCTTGTTTCCTTCCCAGTATAAGAATTGGCTTGGTAGTTTGGTCTGCCCTGTTCCCATGATCCACTGGGCCAGGGTCAGACTAATTTGCTTATAGCCAGGTTCTGAGCTGGGATGGTGCAGTGAGCTAAAAAACGGTGATGGATCAAGCCCTGATCTTTGGACTGGGTAAGAGTGGTCTGCTTAATTCAGACACTCTGTTCATCACCACCCCCTTTTCCGAATCATTTTTGTCCACCATAAGCGTGGAAGGGTATACACAGATGTGAGTCCCTAGCTCATTGCACCATCAGGATTCAAGCAAGCCGGGCCGAAGACGGCTGAAATGCCAGAAACCGGTCCCCGGTAGCTTGTTTCCTTCCCAGTATAAGAATTGGGTTGGTAGTTTGGTCTGCCCTGTTCCCATGATGCACTGGGCCAGGGTCAGACTAATTTGCATATAGCCAAGTTCTGAGCTGGGATGGTGCAGTGAGCTAAAAAACGGTGATGGATCAAGCCCTGATCTTTGGACTGGGTAAGAGTGGTCTGCTTAATTCAGACACTCTGTTCATCACCAACCCCTTTTCTGAATCATTTTTGTCCACCATAAGCGTGGAAGGGTATACTCAGATGGGAGTCCCTAGCTCATTGCACCATCAGGATTCAAGCTAGCCGGGCCGAAGACGGCTGAAATGCCAGAAACCGGTCCCCGGTAGCTTGTTTCCTTCCCAGTATAAGAATTGGCTTGGTAGTTTGGTCTGCCCTGTTCCCATGAAGCACTGGGCCAAGGTCAGACTAATTTGCATATAGCCAAGTTCTGAGCTGGGATGGTGCAGTGAGCTAAAAAACGGTGATGGATCAAGCCCTGATCTTTGGACTGGGTAAAAGTGGTCTGCTTAATTCAGACACTCTGTTCATCACCACCCCCTTTTCTGAATCATTTTTGTCCACCATAAGCGTGGAAGGGTATACTCAGATGTGAGTCCCTAGCTCATTGCACCATCAGGATTCAAGCAAGCCGGGCCGAAGACGGCTGAAATGCCAGAAACCGGTCCCCGGTAGCTTGTTTCCTTTCCAGTATAAGAATTGGCTTGGTAGTTTGGTCTGCCCTGTTCCCATGATGCACTGGGCCAGGGTCAGACTAATTTGCATATAGCCAAGTTCTGAGCTGGGATGGTGCAGTGAGCTAAAAAACGGTGATGGATCAAGCCCTGATCTTTGGACTGGGTAAGAGTGGTCTGCTTAATTCAGACACTCTGTTCATCACCACCCCCTTTTCTGAATCATTTTTGTCCACCATAAGCGTGGAAGGAAATACTCAGATGTGAGTCCCTAGCTCATTGCACCATCAGGATTCAAGCAAGCCGGGCCGAAGACGGCTGAAATGCCAGAAACCGGTCCCCGGTAGCTTGTTTCCTTCCCAGTATAAGAATTGGCTTGGTAGTTTGGTCTGCCCTGTTCCCATGATGCACTGGGCCAGGGTCAGACTAATTTGCATATAGCCAAGTTCTGAGCTGGGATGGTGCAGTGAGCTAAAAAACGGTGATGGATCAAGCCCTGATCTTTGGACTGGGTAAGAGTGGTCTGATTAATTCAGAGGCTCTGTTCATCACCACCCCCTTTTCTGAATCATTTTTGTCCACCATAAGCGTGGAAGGGTATACTCAGATGTGAGTCCCTAGATCATTGCACCATCAGGATTCAAGCAAGCCGGGCCGAAGATGGCTGAAATGCCAGAAACCGGTCCCAGGTATTTTGTTTCCTTCCCAGTATAAGAATTGGCTTGGTAGTTTGGTCTGCCCTGTTCCCATGATGCACTGGGCCAGGGTCAGACTAATTTGCATATAACCAAGTTCTGAGCTGGGATGGTGCAGTGAGCTAAAAAACGGTGATGGATCAAGCCCTGATCTTTGGACTGGGTAAGAGTGGTCTGCTTAATTCAGACACTCTGTTCATCACCACCCCTTTTCTGTATCATTTTTGTCCACCATAAGCGTGGAAGGGTATACTCAGATGGGAGTCCCTAGCTCATTGCACCATCAGGATTCAAGCAAGCCGGGCCGAAGACGGCCGAAGACGGCTGAAATGCCAGTAACCGGTCCCCGGTAGCTTGTTTCCTTCCCAGTATAAGAATTGGCTTGGTAGGTTGGTCTGCCCTGTTCCCATGATGCACTGGGCCAGGGTCAGACTAATTTGCAAATAGCCAAGTTCTGAGCTGGGATGGTGCAGTGAGCTAAAAAACGGTGATGGATCAAGCCCTGTTCTTTGGACTGGGTAAGAGTGGTCTGCTTAATTCAGACACTCTGTTCATCACCACCCCCTTTTCTGAATCATTTTTGTCCACCATAAGCGTGGAAAGGTATACTCAGATGTGAGTCCCTAGCTCATTGCACCATCAGGATTCAAGCAAGCCGGGCCGAAGACGGCTGAAATGCCAGAAACCGGTCCCCGGTAGCTTGTTTCCTTCCCAGTATAAGAATTGGCTTGGTAGTTTGGTCTGCCCTGTTCCCATGATCCACTGGGCCAGGGTCAGACTAATTTGCTTATAGCCAGGTTCTGAGCTGGGATGGTGCAGTGAGCTAAAAAACGGTGATGGATCAAGCCCTGATCTTTGGACTGGGTAAGAGTGGTCTGCTTAATTCAGACACTCTGTTCATCACCACCCCCTTTTCCGAATCATTTTTGTCCACCATAAGCGTGGAAGGGTATACACAGATGTGAGTCCCTAGCTCATTGCACCATCAGGATTCAAGCAAGCCGGGCCGAAGACGGCTGAAATGCCAGAAACCGGTCCCCGGTAGCTTGTTTCCTTCCCAGTATAAGAATTGGGTTGGTAGTTTGGTCTGCCCTGTTCCCATGATGCACTGGGCCAGGGTCAGACTAATTTGCATATAGCCAAGTTCTGAGCTGGGATGGTGCAGTGAGCTAAAAAACGGTGATGGATCAAGCCCTGATCTTTGGACTGGGTAAGAGTGGTCTGCTTAATTCAGACACTCTGTTCATCACCAACCCCTTTTCTGAATCATTTTTGTCCACCATAAGCGTGGAAGGGTATACTCAGATGGGAGTCCCTAGCTCATTGCACCATCAGGATTCAAGCTAGCCGGGCCGAAGACGGCTGAAATGCCAGAAACCGGTCCCCGGTAGCTTGTTTCCTTCCCAGTATAGTAGTTGGTAGTTTGGTCTGCCCTGTTCCCATGAAGCACTGGGCCAAGGTCAGACTAATTTGCATTTAGCCAAGTTCTGAGCTGGGATGGTGCAGTGAGCTAAAAAACGGTGATGGATCAAGCCCTGATCTTTGGACTGGGTAAAAGTGGTCTGCTTAATTCAGACACTCTGTTCATCACCACCCCCTTTTCTGAATCATTTTTGTCCACCATAAGCGTGGAAGGGTATACTCAGATGTGAGTCCCTAGCTCATTGCACCATCAGGATTCAAGCAAGCCGGGCCGAAGACGGCTGAAATGCCAGAAACCGGTCCCCGGTAGCTTGTTTCCTTTCCAGTATAAGAATTGGCTTGGTAGTTTGGTCTGCCCTGTTCCCATGATGCACTGGGCCAGGGTCAGACTAATTTGCATATAGCCAAGTTCTGAGCTGGGATGGTGCAGTGAGCTAAAAAACGGTGATGGATCAAGCCCTGATCTTTGGACTGGGTAAGAGTGGTCTGCTTAATTCAGACACTCTGTTCATCACCACCCCCTTTTCTGAATCATTTTTGTCCACCATAAGCGTGGAAGGAAATACTCAGATGTGAGTCCCTAGCTCATTGCACCATCAGGATTCAAGCAAGCCGGGCCGAAGACGGCTGAAATGCCAGAAACCGGTCCCCGGTAGCTTGTTTCCTTCCCAGTATAAGAATTGGCTTGGTAGTTTGGTCTGCCCTGTTCCCATGATGCACTGGGCCAGGGTCAGACTAATTTGCATATAGCCAAGTTCTGAGCTGGGATGGTGCAGTGAGCTAAAAAACGGTGATGGATCAAGCCCTGATCTTTGGACTGGGTAAGAGTGGTCTGATTAATTCAGAGGCTCTGTTCATCACCACCCCCTTTTCTGAATCATTTTTGTCCACCATAAGCGTGGAAGGGTATACTCAGATGTGAGTCCCTAGATCATTGCACCATCAGGATTCAAGCAAGCCGGGCCGAAGATGGCTGAAATGCCAGAAACCGGTCCCAGGTATTTTGTTTCCTTCCCAGTATAAGAATTGGCTTGGTAGTTTGGTCTGCCCTGTTCCCATGATGCACTGGGCCAGGGTCGGACTAATTCTTTTATAGCCAAGTTCTGAGCTGGGATGGTGCAGTGAGCTAAAAAACGGTGATGGATCAAGCCCTGATCTTTGGACTGGGTAAGAGTGGTCTGCTTAATTCAGACACTCTGTTCATCACCACCCCCTTTTCTGAATCATTTTTTTCCACCATAAGCGTGGAAGGGTATACTCAGATGTGAGTCCCTAGCTCATTGCACCATCAGGATTCAAGCAAGCCGGGCCGAAGACGGCTGAAATGCCAGAAACCAGTCCCCGGTAGCTTGTTTCCTTCCCAGTATAAGAATTGGCTTGGTAGTTTGGTCTGCCCTGTTCCCATGATGCACTGGGCCAGGGTCAGACCAATTTGCATATAGCCAAGTTCTGAGCTGGGATGGTGCAGTGAGCTAAAAAACGGTGATGGATCAAGCCCTGATCTTTGGACTGGGTAAGAGTGGTCTGCTTAATTCAGACACTCTGTTCATCACCACCCCCTTTTCTGAATCATTTTTGTCCACCATAAGCGTGGAAGGGTATACTCAGATGTGAGTCCCTAGCTCATTACCCCATCAGGATTCAAGCAAGCCGGGCCGAAGACGGCTGAAATGCCAGAAACCGGTCCCCGGTAGCTTGTTTCCTTCCCAGTATAAGAATTGGCTTGGTAGTTTGGTCCGCCCTGTTCCCATGATGCACTGGGCCAGGGTCAGACTAATTTGCATATAGCCAAGTTCTGAGCTGGGATGGTGCAGTGAGCTAAAAAATGGTGATGGATCAAGCCCTGATCTTTGGACTGGGTAAGAGTGGTCTGCTTAATTCAGACACTCTGTTCATCACCACCCCCTTTTCTGAATCATTTTTGTCCACCATAAACGTGGAAGGGTATACTCAGATGTGAGTCCATAGCTCATTGCACCATCAGGATTCAAGCAAGCCGGGCCGAAGAAGGCTGAAATGCCAGAAACCGGTCCCCGGTAGCTTGTTTCCTTCCCAGTATAAGAATTGGCTTGGTAGTTTGGTCTGCCCTGTTCCCATGATGCACTGGGCCAGGGTCAGACTAATTTGCATATAGCCAGGTTCTGAGCTGGGATGGTGCAGTGAGCTAAAAAACGGTGATGGATCAAGCCCTGATCTTTGGACTGGGTAAGAGTGGTCTGCTTAATTCAGACACTCTGTTCATCACCACCCCCTTTTCTGAATCATTTTTGTCCACCATAAGCGTGGAAGGGTATACTCAGATGTGAGTCCCTAGATCATTGCACCATCAGGATTCAAGCAAGCCGGGCCGAAGATGGCTGAAATGCCAGAAACCGGTCCCCGGTAGCTTGTTTTCTTCCCAGTATAAGAATTGGCTTGGTAGTTTGGTCTGCCCTGTTCCCATGATGCATTGGGCCAGGGTCGGACTAATTCTCATATAGCCAGGTTCTGAGCTGGGATGGTGCAGTGAGCTAAAAAACGGTGATGGATCAAGCCCTGATCTTTGGACTGGGTAAGAGTGGTCTGCTTAATTCAGACACTCTGTTCATCACCACCCCCTTTTCTGAATCATTTTTGTCCACCATAAGCGTGGAAGGGTATACTCAGATGTGAGTCCCTAGATCATTGCACCATCAGGCTTCAAGCAAGCCGGGCCGAAGATGGCTGAAATGCCAGAAACCGGTCCCCGGTAGCTTGTTTTCTTCCCAGTATAAGAATTGGCTTGGTAGTTTGGTCTGCCCTGTTCCCATGATGCACTGGGCCAGGGTCAGACTAATTTGCATGTAGCCAAGTTCTGAGCTGGGATGGTGCAGTGAGCTAAAAAACGGTGATGGATCAAGCCCTGATCTTTGGACTGGGTAAGAGTGGTCTGTTTAATTCAGACACTCTGTTCATCACCACCCCCTTTTCTGAATCATTTTTGTCCACCATAAGCGTGGAAGGGTATACTCAGATGTGATTCCCTAGATCATTGCACCATCAGGATTCATGCAAGCCGGGCCGAAGATGGCTGAAATGCCAGAAACCGGTCTCGGTAGCTTGTTTCCTTCCCAGTATAAGAATTGGCTTGGTAGTTTGGTCTGCCCTGTTCCCATGATGCACTGGGCCAGGGTCGGACTAATTTGCATATAGCCAAGTTCTGAGCTGGGATGGTGCAGTGAGCTAAAAAACTATGATGGATCAAGCCCTGATCCTTGGACTGGGTAAGAGTGGTCTTCTTAATTCAGACACTCTGTTCATCACCACCCCCTTTTCTGAATCATTTTTGTCCACCATAAGCGTGGAAGGGTATACTCAGATGTGAGTCCCTAGCTCATTGCACCATCAGGATTCAAGCAGGCCGGGCCGAAGATGGCTGAAATGCCAGAAACCGGTCCCCGGTAGCTTGTTTCCTTCCCAGTATAAGAATTGGCTTGGTAGTTTGGTCTGCCCTGTTCCCATGATGCACTGGGCCAGGGTCAGACTAATTTGCATATAGCCAAGTTCTGAGCTGGGATGGTGCAGTGAGCTAAAAAACTGTGATGGATCAAGCCCTGATCTTTGGACTGGGTAAGAGTGGTCTGCTTAATTCAGACACTCTGTTCATCACCACCCCCTTTTCTGAATCATTTTTGTCCACCATAAGCGAGGAAGGGTATACTCAGATGTGAGTCCCTAGCTCATTGCACCATCAGGATTCAAGCAAGCCGGGCCGAAGACGGCTGAAATGCCAGAAACCGGTCCCCGGTAGCTTGTTTCCTTCCCAGTATAAGAATTGGCTTGGTAGTTTGGTCTGCCCTGTTCCCATGATGCACTGGGCCAGGTTCAGACTAATTTGCATATAGCCAAGTTCTGAGCTGGGATGGTGCAGTGAGCTAAAAAACGGTGATGGATCAAGCCCTGATCTTTGGACTGGGTAAGAGTGGTCTGATTAATTCAGAGGCTCTGTTCATCACCACCCCCTTTTCTGAATCATTTTTGTCCACCATAAGCGTGGAAGGGTATACTCAGATGTGAGTCCCTAGATCATTGCACCATCAGGATTCAAGCAAGCCGGGCCGAAGATGGCTGAAATGCCAGAAACCGGTCCCAGGTATTTTGTTTCCTTCCCAGTATAAGAATTGGCTTGGTAGTTTGGTCTGCCCTGTTCCCATGATGCACTGGGCCAGGGTCGGACTAATTCTTTTATAGCCAAGTTCTGAGCTGGGATGGTGCAGTGAGCTAAAAAACGGTGATGGATCAAGCCCTGATCTTTGGACTGGGTAAGAGTGGTCTGCTTAATTCAGACACTCTGTTCATCACCACCCCCTTTTCTGAATCATTTTTTTCCACCATAAGCGTGGAAGGGTATACTCAGATGTGAGTCCCTAGCTCATTGCACCATCAGGATTCAAGCAAGCCGGGCCGAAGACGGCTGAAATGCCAGAAACCCGTCCCCGGTAGCTTGTTTCCTTCCCAGTATAAGAATTGGCTTGGTAGTTTGGTCTGCCCTGTTCCCATGATGCACTGGGCCAGGGTCAGACCAATTTGCATATAGCCAAGTTCTGAGCTGGGATGGTGCAGTGAGCTAAAAAACGGTGATGGATCAAGCCCTGATCTTTGGACTGGGTAAGAGTGGTCTGCTTAATTCAGACACTCTGTTCATCACCACCCCCTTTTCTGAATCATTTTTGTCCACCATAAGCGTGGAAGGGTATACTCAGATGTGAGTCCCTAGATCATTGCACCATCAGGATTCAAGCAAGCCGGGCCGAAGATGGCTGAAATGCCAGAAACCGGTCCCCGGTAGCTTGTTTCCTTCCCAGTATAAGAATTGGCTTGGTAGTTTGGTCTGCCCTGTTCCCATGATGCACTGGGCTAGGGTCGGACTAATTTGCATATAGCCAAGTTCTGAGCTGGGATGGTGCAGTGAGCTAAAAAACGGTGATGGATCAAGCCCTGATCTTTGGACTGGGTAAGAGTGGTCTGCTTAATTCAGACACTCTGTTCATCACCACCCCCTTTTCTGAATCATTTTTGTCCACCATAAGCGTGGAAGGGTATACTCAGATGTGAGTCCCTAGCTCATTACCCCATCAGGATTCAAGCAAGCCGGGCCGAAGACGGCTGAAATGCCAGAAACCGGTCCCCGGTAGCTTGTTTCCTTCCCAGTATAAGAATTGGCTTGGTAGTTTGGTCCGCCCTGTTCCCATGATGCACTGGGCCAGGGTCAGACTAATTTGCATATAGCCAAGTTCTGACCTGGGATGGTGCAGTGAGCTAAAAAATGGTGATGGATCAAGCCCTGATCTTTGGACTGGGTAAGAGTGGTCTGCTTAATTCAGACACTCTGTTCATCACCACCCCCTTTTCTGAATCATTTTTGTCCACCATAAACGTGGAAGGGTATACTCAGATGTGAGTCCATAGCTCATTGCACCATCAGGATTCAAGCAAGCCGGGCCGAAGAAGGCTGAAATGCCAGAAACCGGTCCCCGGTAGCTTGTTTCCTTCCCAGTATAAGAATTGGCTTGGTAGTTTGGTCTGCCCTGTTCCCATGATGCACTGGGCCAGGGTCAGACTAATTTGCATATAGCCAGGTTCTGAGCTGGGATGGTGCAGTGAGCTAAAAAACGGTGATGGATCAAGCCCTGATCTTTGGACTGGGTAAGAGTGGTCTGCTTAATTCAGACACTCTGTTCATCACCACCCCCTTTTCTGAATCATTTTTGTCCACCATAAGCGTGGAAGGGTATACTCAGATGTGAGTCCCTAGATCATTGCACCATCAGGATTCAAGCAAGCCGGGCCGAAGATGGCTGAAATGCCAGAAACCGGTCCCCGGTAGCTTGTTTTCTTCCCAGTATAAGAATTGGCTTGGTAGTTTGGTCTGCCCTGTTCCCATGATGCATTGGGCCAGGGTCGGACTAATTCTCATATAGCCAAGTTCTGAGCTGGGATGGTGCAGTGAGCTAAAAAACGGTGATGGATCAAGCCCTGATCTTTGGACTGGGTAAGAGTGGTCTGCTTAATTCAGACACTCTGTTCATCACCACCCCCTTTTCTGAATCATTTTTGTCCACCATAAGCGTGGAAGGGTATACTCAGATGTGAGTCCCTAGCTCATTGCACCATCAGGATTCAAGCAAGCCGGGCCGAAGATGGCTGAAATGCCAGAAACCGGTCCCCGGTAGCTTGTTTCCTTCCCAGTATAAGAATTGGCTTGGTAGTTTGGTCTGCCCTGTTCCCATGATGCACTGGGCCAGGGTCAGACTAATTTGCATGTAGCCAAGTTCTGAGCTGGGATGGTGCAGTGAGCTAAAAAACGGTGATGGATCAAGCCCTGATCTTTGGACTGGGTAAGAGTGGTCTGTTTAATTCAGACACTCTGTTCATCACCACCCCCTTTTCTGAATCATTTTTGTCCACCATAAGCGTGGAAGGGTATACTCAGATGTGATTCCCTAGATCATTGCACCATCAGGATTCATGCAAGCCGGGCCGAAGATGGCTGAAATGCCAGAAACCGGTCTCGGTAGCTTGTTTCCTTCCCAGTATAAGAATTGGCTTGGTAGTTTGGTCTGCCCTGTTCCCATGATGCACTGGGCCAGGGTCGGACTAATTTGCATATAGCCAAGTTCTGAGCTGGGATGGTGCAGTGAGCTAAAAAACTATGATGGATCAAGCCCTGATCCTTGGACTGGGTAAGAGTGGTCTTCTTAATTCAGACACTCTGTTCCTCACCACCCCCTTTTCTGAATCATTTTTGTCCACCATAAGCGTGGAAGGGTATACTCAGATGTGAGTCCCTAGCTCATTGCACCATCAGGATTCAAGCAGGCCGGGCCGAAGATGGCTGAAATGCCAGAAACCGGTCCCCGGTAGCTTGTTTCCTTCCCAGTATAAGAATTGGCTTGGTAGTTTGGTCTGCCCTGTTCCCATGATGCACTGGGCCAGGGTCAGACTAATTTGCATATAGCCAAGTTCTGAGCTGGGATGGTGCAGTGAGCTAAAAAACGGTGATGGATCAAGACCTGATCTTTGGACTGCGTAAGAGTGGTCTGCTTAATTCAGACACTCTGTTCATCACCACCCCCTTTTCTGAATCATTTTTGTCCACCATAAGCGAGGAAGGGTATACTCAGATGTGAGTCCCTAGCTCATTGCACCATCAGGATTCAAGCAAGCCGGGCCGAAGACGGCTGAAATGCCAGAAACCGGTCCCCGGTAGCTTGTTTCCTTCCCAGTATAAGAATTGGCTTGGTAGTTTGGTCCGCCCTGTTCCCATGATGCACTGGGCCAGGGTCAGACTAATTTGCATATAGCCAAGTTCTGAGCTGGGATGGTGCAGTGAGCTAAAAAATGGTGATGGATCAAGCCCTGATCTTTGGACTGGGTAAGAGTGGTCTGCTTAATTCAGACACTCTGTTCATCACCACCCCCTTTTCTGAATCATTTTTGTCCACCATAAACGTGGAAGGGTATACTCAGATGTGAGTCCATAGCTCATTGCACCATCAGGATTCAAGCAAGCCGGGCCGAAGAAGGCTGAAATGCCAGAAACCGGTCCCCGGTAGCTTGTTTCCTTCCCAGTATAAGAATTGGCTTGGTAGTTTGGTCTGCCCTGTTCCCATGATGCACTGGGCCAGGGTCAGACTAATTTGCATATAGCCAGGTTCTGAGCTGGGATGGTGCAGTGAGCTAAAAAACGGTGATGGATCAAGCCCTGATCTTTGGACTGGGTAAGAGTGGTCTGCTTAATTCAGACACTCTGTTCATCACCACCCCCTTTTCTGAATCATTTTTGTCCACCATAAGCGTGGAAGGGTATACTCAGATGTGAGTCCCTAGATCATTGCACCATCAGGATTCAAGCAAGCCGGGCCGAAGATGGCTGAAATGCCAGAAACCGGTCCCCGGTAGCTTGTTTTCTTCCCAGTATAAGAATTGGCTTGGTAGTTTGGTCTGCCCTGTTCCCATGATGCATTGGGCCAGGGTCGGACTAATTCTCATATAGCCAAGTTCTGAGCTGGGATGGTGCAGTGAGCTAAAAAACGGTGATGGATCAAGCCCTGATCATTGGACTGGGTAAGAGTGGTCTGCTTAATTCAGACACTCTGTTCATCACCACCCCCTTTTCTGAATCATTTTTGTCCACCATAAGCGTGGAAGGGTATACTCAGATGTGAGTCCCTAGCTCATTGCACCATCAGGATTCAAGCAAGCCGGGCCGAAGATGGCTGAAATGCCAGAAACCGGTCCCCGGTAGCTTGTTTCCTTCCCAGTATAAGAATTGGCTTGGTAGTTTGGTCTGCCCTGTTCCCATGATGCACTGGGCCAGGGTCAGACTAATTTGCATGTAGCCAAGTTCTGAGCTGGGATGGTGCAGTGAGCTAAAAAACGGTGATGGATCAAGCCCTGATCTTTGGACTGGGTAAGAGTGGTCTGTTTAATTCAGACACTCTGTTCATCACCACCCCCTTTTCTGAATCATTTTTGTCCACCATAAGCGTGGAAGGGTATACTCAGATGTGATTCCCTAGATCATTGCACCATCAGGATTCATGCAAGCCGGGCCGAAGATGGCTGAAATGCCAGAAACCGGTCTCGGTAGCTTGTTTCCTTCCCAGTATAAGAATTGGCTTGGTAGTTTGGTCTGCCCTGTTCCCATGATGCACTGGGCCAGGGTCGGACTAATTTGCATATAGCCAAGTTCTGAGCTGGGATGGTGCAGTGAGCTAAAAAACTATGATGGATCAAGCCCTGATCCTTGGACTGGGTAAGAGTGGTCTTCTTAATTCAGACACTCTGTTCATCACCACCCCCTTTTCTGAATCATTTTTGTCCACTTTAGCGTGGAAGGGTATACTCAGATGTGAGTCCCTAGCTCATTGCACCATCAGGATTCAAGCAGGCCGGGCCGAAGATGGCTGAAATGCCAGAAACCGGTCCCCGGTAGCTTGTTTCCTTCCCAGTATAAGAATTGGCTTGGTAGTTTGGTCTGCCCTGTTCCCATGATGCACTGGGCCAGGGTCAGACTAATTTGCATATAGCCAAGTTCTGAGCTGGGATGGTGCAGTGAGCTAAAAAACTGTGATGGATCAAGCCCTGATCTTTGGACTGGGTAAGAGTGGTCTGCTTAATTCAGACACTCTGTTCATCACCACCCCCTTTTCTGAATCATTTTTGTCCACCATAAGCGAGGAAGGGTATACTCAGATGTGAGTCCCTAGCTCATTGCACCATCAGGATTCAAGCAAGCCGGGCCGAAGACGGCTGAAATGCCAGAAACCGGTCCCCGGTAGCTTGTTTCCTTCCCAGTATAAGAATTGGCTTGGTAGTTTGGTCTGCCCTGTTCCCATGATGCACTGGGCCAGGTTCAGACTAATTTGCATATAGCCAAGTTCTGAGCTGGGATGGTGCAGTGAGCTAAAAAACGGTGATGGATCAAGCCCTGATCTTTGGACTGGGTAAGAGTGGTCTGATTAATTCAGAGGCTCTGTTCATCACCACCCCCTTTTCTGAATCATTTTTGTCCACCATAAGCGTGGAAGGGTATACTCAGATGTGAGTCCCTAGATCATTGCACCATCAGGATTCAAGCAAGCCGGGCCGAAGATGGCTGAAATGCCAGAAACCGGTCCCAGGTATTTTGTTTCCTTCCCAGTATAAGAATTGGCTTGGTAGTTTGGTCTGCCCTGTTCCCATGATGCACTGGGCCAGGGTCGGACTAATTCTTTTATAGCCAAGTTCTGAGCTGGGATGGTGCAGTGAGCTAAAAAACGGTGATGGATCAAGCCCTGATCTTTGGACTGGGTAAGAGTGGTCTGCTTAATTCAGACACTCTGTTCATCACCACCCCCTTTTCTGAATCATTTTTTTCCACCATAAGCGTGGAAGGGTATACTCAGATGTGAGTCCCTAGCTCATTGCACCATCAGGATTCAAGCAAGCCGGGCCGAAGACGGCTGAAATGCCAGAAACCAGTCCCCGGTAGCTTGTTTCCTTCCCAGTATAAGAATTGGCTTGGTAGTTTGGTCTGCCCTGTTCCCATGATGCACTGGGCCAGGGTCAGACCAATTTGCATATAGCCAAGTTCTGAGCTGGGATGGTGCAGTGAGCTAAAAAACGGTGATGGATCAAGCCCTGATCTTTGGACTGGGTAAGAGTGGTCTGCTTAATTCAGACACTCTGTTCATCACCACCCCCTTTTCTGAATCATTTTTGTCCACCATAAGCGTGGAAGGGTATACTCAGATGTGAGTCCCTAGATCATTGCACCATCAGGATTCAAGCAAGCCGGGCCGAAGATGGCTGAAATGCCAGAAACCGGTCCCCGGTAGCTTGTTTCCTTCCCAGTATAAGAATTGGCTTGGTAGTTTGGTCTGCCCTGTTCCCATGATGCACTGGGCTAGGGTCGGACTAATTTGCATATAGCCAAGTTCTGAGCTGGGATGGTGCAGTGAGCTAAAAAACGGTGATGGATCAAGCCCTGATCTTTGGACTGGGTAAGAGTGGTCTGCTTAATTCAGACACTCTGTTCATCACCACCCCCTTTTCTGAATCATTTTTGTCCACCATAAGCGTGGAAGGGTATACTCAGATGTGAGTCCCTAGCTCATTACCCCATCAGGATTCAAGCAAGCCGGGCCGAAGACGGCTGAAATGCCAGAAACCGGTCCCCGGTAGCTTGTTTCCTTCCCAGTATAAGAATTGGCTTGGTAGTTTGGTCCGCCCTGTTCCCATGATGCACTGGGCCAGGGTCAGACTAATTTGCATATAGCCAAGTTCTGACCTGGGATGGTGCAGTGAGCTAAAAAATGGTGATGGATCAAGCCCTGATCTTTGGACTGGGTAAGAGTGGTCTGCTTAATTCAGACACTCTGTTCATCACCACCCCCTTTTCTGAATCATTTTTGTCCACCATAAACGTGGAAGGGTATACTCAGATGTGAGTCCATAGCTCATTGCACCATCAGGATTCAAGCAAGCCGGGCCGAAGAAGGCTGAAATGCCAGAAACCGGTCCCCGGTAGCTTGTTTCCTTCCCAGTATAAGAATTGGCTTGGTAGTTTGGTCTGCCCTGTTCCCATGATGCACTGGGCCAGGGTCAGACTAATTTGCATATAGCCAGGTTCTGAGCTGGGATGGTGCAGTGAGCTAAAAAACGGTGATGGATCAAGCCCTGATCTTTGGACTGGGTAAGAGTGGTCTGCTTAATTCAGACACTCTGTTCATCACCACCCCCTTTTCTGAATCATTTTTGTCCACCATAAGCGTGGAAGGGTATACTCAGATGTGAGTCCCTAGATCATTGCACCATCAGGATTCAAGCAAGCCGGGCCGAAGATGGCTGAAATGCCAGAAACCGGTCCCCGGTAGCTTGTTTTCTTCCCAGTATAAGAATTGGCTTGGTAGTTTGGTCTGCCCTGTTCCCATGATGCATTGGGCCAGGGTCGGACTAATTCTCATATAGCCAAGTTCTGAGCTGGGATGGTGCAGTGAGCTAAAAAACGGTGATGGATCAAGCCCTGATCTTTGGACTGGGTAAGAGTGGTCTGCTTAATTCAGACACTCTGTTCATCACCACCCCCTTTTCTGAATCATTTTTGTCCACCATAAGCGTGGAAGGGTATACTCAGATGTGAGTCCCTAGCTCATTGCACCATCAGGATTCAAGCAAGCCGGGCCGAAGATGGCTGAAATGCCAGAAACCGGTCCCCGGTAGCTTGTTTCCTTCCCAGTATAAGAATTGGCTTGGTAGTTTGGTCTGCCCTGTTCCCATGATGCACTGGGCCAGGGTCAGACTAATTTGCATGTAGCCAAGTTCTGAGCTGGGATGGTGCAGTGAGCTAAAAAACGGTGATGGATCAAGCCCTGATCTTTGGACTGGGTAAGAGTGGTCTGTTTAATTCAGACACTCTGTTCATCACCACCCCCTTTTCTGAATCATTTTTGTCCACCATAAGCGTGGAAGGGTATACTCAGATGTGATTCCCTAGATCATTGCACCATCAGGATTCATGCAAGCCGGGCCGAAGATGGCTGAAATGCCAGAAACCGGTCTCGGTAGCTTGTTTCCTTCCCAGTATAAGAATTGGCTTGGTAGTTTGGTCTGCCCTGTTCCCATGATGCACTGGGCCAGGGTCGGACTAATTTGCATATAGCCAAGTTCTGAGCTGGGATGGTGCAGTGAGCTAAAAAACTATGATGGATCAAGCCCTGATCCTTGGACTGGGTAAGAGTGGTCTTCTTAATTCAGACACTCTGTTCATCACCACCCCCTTTTCTGAATCATTTTTGTCCACCATAAGCGTGGAAGGGTATACTCAGATGTGAGTCCCTAGCTCATTGCACCATCAGGATTCAAGCAGGCCGGGCCGAAGATGGCTGAAATGCCAGAAACCGGTCCCCGGTAGCTTGTTTCCTTCCCAGTATAAGAATTGGCTTGGTAGTTTGGTCTGCCCTGTTCCCATGATGCACTGGGCCAGGGTCAGACTAATTTGCATATAGCCAAGTTCTGAGCTGGGATGGTGCAGTGAGCTAAAAAACGGTGATGGATCAAGACCTGATCTTTGGACTGCGTAAGAGTGGTCTGCTTAATTCAGACACTCTGTTCATCACCACCCCCTTTTCTGAATCATTTTTGTCCACCATAAGCGAGGAAGGGTATACTCAGATGTGAGTCCCTAGCTCATTGCACCATCAGGATTCAAGCAAGCCGGGCCGAAGACGGCTGAAATGCCAGAAACCGGTCCCCGGTAGCTTGTTTCCTTCCCAGTATAAGAATTGGCTTTGTAGTTTGGTCTGCCCTGTTCCCATGATGCACTGGGCCAGGTTCAGACTAATTTGCATATAGCCAAGTTCTGAGCTGGGATGGTGCAGTGAGCTAAAAAACGGTGATGGATCAAGCCCTGATCTTTGGACTGGGTAAGAGTGGTCTGCTTAATTCAGACACTCTGTTAATCCCCACCCCCTTTTCTGAATCATTTTTGTCCACCATAAGCGTGGAAGGGTATACTCAGATGTGAGTCCCTAGCTCATTGCACCATCAGGATTCAAGCAAGCCGGGCCGAAGACGGCTGAAATGCCAGAAACCAGTCCCCGGTAGCTTGTTTCCTTCCCAGTATAAGAATTGGCTTGGTAGTTTGGGCTGCCCTGTTCCTATGATGCACTGGGCCAGGGTGTGACTAATTTGCATATAGCCAAGTTCTGAGCTGGGATGGTGCAGTGAGCTAAAAAATGGTGATGGATCAAGCTCTGATCTTTGGACTGGGTAAGAGTGGTCTGCTT